>NC_086104.1:111351511-111463132 GCF_963921235.1 Mobula hypostoma
TACCACACAGCAACTTGTGTATGTCTGTCGGTACCACACCTGTCCGTCAGTACCACACAGCAACTGTGTCTGTCCGTCGGTACCAGACAGTAACTTGTGTCTGTCTGTCCGTCGGTACCACACAGCAACTTGTGTCTGTCCGTCGGTACCACACAGCAACTTGTGTCTGTCCGTCAGTACCACATAGCAACTTGTGTCTGTCTGTCGGTACCACACCTATCAGTCAGTACCACACAGCAACTTGTGTCTGTCCGTCAGTACCACACAGTAACTTGTGTCTGTCCACCTGTTACACACAGTAACTTGTGTCTGTCCGTCAGTACCACACAGCAACTTGTGTCTGTCTGTCGGTACCACACAGCAACTTGTGTCTGTCCGTCAGTACCACACAGTAACTTGTGTCTGTCCGTCGGTACCACACAGCAACTTGTGTCTGTCCATCGGTACCACACAGTAACTTGTGTCTGTCCGTCGGTACCACAGAGTAACTTGTGTCTGTCCATCGGTACCACACAGCAACTTGTGTCTGTCGGTACCACACAGTAACTTGTGTCGTCCATCAGTACCACACAGCAACTTGTGTCTGTCCGTCGGTACCACACAACAACTTGTGTCTGTCCGTCGGTACCACACAGTAACTTGTGTCTGTCCATTAGTACCACACAGTAACTTGTGTCTGTCCACCTGTTACACACGGTAACATGTGTTTGTCCGTCGGTACCACACAGCAACTTGTGTCTGTCCGTCAATACCACACAGTAACTTGTGTCTGTCCGTCAATACCACATAGTAACTTGTTTCTGTCCGTCGGTACCACACAGTAACTTGTTTCTGTCCGTCGGTACCACACAGCAACTTGTGTCTGTCCGTCGGTACCACACAGTAACTCGTGTCTGTCCGTCAGTACCACACAGCAACTTGTGTCTGTCCGTCAGTACCACACAGCAACTTGTGTCTGTCCGTCGGTACCACACAGTAACTTGTGTCTGTCCACCTGTTACACACAGTAACTTGTGTCTGTCCGTCAGCACCAAACAGCAACTTGTGTCTGTCTGTTGGTACCACACAGTAACTTGTGTCTGTCCATTAGTACCACACAGCAACTTGTGTCTGTCGGTACCACACAGTAACTTGTTTCTGTCCGTCGGTACCACACAGCAACTTGTGTCTGTCCGTCGGTACCACACAGTAACTCGTGTCTGTCCGTCAGTACCACACAGTAACTCGTGTCTGTCCGTCAGTACCACACAGCAACTTGTGTCTGTCCGTCAGTACCGCACAGTAACTTCTTTCTGTCCGTCGGTACCACACAGCAACTTGTGTCTGTCCATCAGTACCACACAGCAACTTCTGTCTGTCCGTCGGTACCACACAGTAACTTGTGTCTGTCCGTTGGTACCACACAGCAACTTGTGTCTGTCCGTCAGTACCACACAGCAACTTGTGTCTGTCCGTCGGTACCACACAGCTACTTGTGTCTGTCCGTCGGTACCACACAGCAACTTGTGTCTGTCCGTCTGTACCACATAGCAACTTGTGTCTGTCTGTCGGTACCACACCTATCAGTCAGTACCACACAGCAACTTGTGTCTGTCCGTCAGTACCACACAGTAACTTGTGTCTGTCCACCTGTTACACACAGTAACTTGTGTCTGTCCGTCAGCACCAAAAAGCAACTTGTGTCTGTCTGTTGGTACCACACAGTAACTTGTGTCTATCCATTAGTACCACACAGTAACTTGTGTCTGTCCACCTGTTACACACGGTAACATGTGTCTGTCCGTCAGTACCACACAGCAACTTGTGTCTGTCTGTCGCTACCACACCTGTCCATCAGTACCACACAGCAACTTGTGTCTGTCCGTCGGTCCCACACAGCAACTTGTGTCTGTCCGTCTGTACCGCACAGTAACTTGTGTCTGTCCACCTGTTACACACAGTAACTTGTGTCTGTCCGTCTGAATACCACACAGCAACTTGTGTCTGTCCATCAGTACCACACAGTAACTTGTGTCTGTCCACCTGTTACACACAGTAACTTGTGTCTGTCCGTCGGTACCACACAGCAACTTGTGTCTGTCCGTCGGTACCACACAGTAACTTGTGTCTGTCCGTCAGTACCACACAGTAACTTGTGTCTGTCCGTCGGTACCACACAGTAACTTGTGTCTGTCCGTCGGTACCACACAGTAACTTGTGTCTGTCCGTCAGTACCACACAGCAACTTGTGTCTGTCCGTCGGTACCACACAGTAACTTGTGTCTGTCCACCTGTTACACACAGTAACTTGTGTCTGTCCGTCGGTACCACACAGTAACTTGTGTCTGTCCATCAGTACCACACAGTAACTTGTGTCTGTCCGTCAGCACCACACAGCAACTTGTGTCTGTCCGTCAGTACCACACAGCAACTTGTGTCTGTCCATCAGTACCACACAGCAACTTCTGTCTGTCCGTCGGTACCACACAGTAACTTGTTTCTGTCCGTCGGTACCACACAGCAACTTGTGTCTGTCCGTCAGTACCACACAGCAACTTGTGTCTGTCCGTCGGTACCACACAGCAACTTGTGTCTGTCCGTCTGTACCACACAGCAACTTGTGTCTGTCCGTCATTACCACACAGTAACTTGTGTCTGTCCACCTGTTACACACAGTAACTTGTGTCTGTCCGTCAGCACCAAACAGCAACTTGTGTCTGTCCGTCGGTACCACACAGTAACTTGTGTCTCTCCGTCAGTACCACACAGCAACTTGTGTCTGTCTGTCGGTACCACACCTGTCCGTCAGTACAACACAGCAACTTGTGTCTGTCCGTTGGTCCCACACAGCAACTTGTGTCTGTCCGTCAGTACCACACAGCAACTTGTGTCTGTCTGTCGGTACCACACCTATCCGTCAGTACCACACAGCAACTTGTGTCTGTCCGTCGGTACCACACAGTAACTTGTGTCTGTCCACCTGTTACACACAGTAACTTGTGTCTGTCCGTCAGCACCAAACAGCAACTTGTGTCTGTCCGTCGGTACCACACAGTAACTTGTGTCTCTCCGTCAGTACCACACAGTAACTTGTGTCTGTCTGTCGGTACCACACCTGTCCGTCAGTACCACACAGCAACTTGTGTCTGTCCGTTGGTCCCACACAGCAACTTGTGTCTGTCCGTCAGTACCGCACAGTAACTTGTGTCTGTCCACCTGTTACACGCAGTAACTTGTGTCTGTCTGTCTGACGGTACCACACAGTAACTTGTGTCTGTCCATCAGTACCACACAGTAACTTGTGTCTGTCCACCTGTAACACACGATAACTTGTGTCTGTCCGTCGGTACCACACAGCAACTTGTGTCTGTCCGTCAGTACCACACAGCAACTTGTGTCTGTCTGTTGGTACCACACAGTAACTTGTGTCTGTCCGTCGGTACCACACAGTAACTTGTGTCTGTCTGTTGGTACCACACAGCAACTTGTCCCTGTCCGTCAGTTCCACACTGTAACTTGTGTCTGTCCGTCGGTACCACACAGCAACATGTGTCTGTCCGTCGGTACCACACAGTAACTCGTGTCTGTCCGTCAGTACCACACAGTAACTTGTGTCTGTCCGTCGGTACCACACAGTAACTTGTGTCTGTCCGTCAGTACCACACAGCAACTTGTGTCTGTCCGTCGGTACCACACAGTAACTTGTGTCTGTCCGTCGGTACCACACAGCAACTTGTGTCTGTCCGTCGGTACCACACAGTAACTTGTGTCTGTCCATCAGTACCACACAGCAACTTGTGTCTGTCCGTCGGTACCACACAGCAACTTGTGTCTGTCCGTCGGTACCACACAGCAACTTGTGTCTGTCCGTCGGTACCACACAGCAACTTGTGTCTGTCCGTCGGTACCACACAGCAACTTGTGTCTGTCCGTCGGTACCACACAGCAACTTGTGTCTGTCCGTCAGTACCACACAGCAACTTGTGTCTGTCTGTCGGTACCACACCTATCCGTCAGTACCACACAGCAACTTGTGTCTGTCCGTCGGTACCACACAGTAACTTGTGTCTGTCCACCTGTTACACACAGTAACTTGTGTCTGTCCGTCAGCACCAAACAGCAACTTGTGTCTGTCTGTTGGTACCACACAGTAACTTGTGTCTGTCCGTCAGTACCACACAGCAACTTGTGTCTGTCTGTCGGTACCACACCTGTCCGTCAGTACCACACAGCAACTTGTGTCTGTCCGTCGGTCCCACACAGCAACTTGTGTCTGTCCGTCAGTACCACACAGTAACTTGTGTCTGTCTGTCGGTACCACACAGTAACTTGTGTCTGTCCATCAGTACCACACAGCAACTTGTGTCTGTCCGTCGGTACCACACAGTAACTTGTGTCTGTCCACCTGTTACACACAGTAACTTGTGTCTGTCCGTCAGCACCAAACAGCAACTTGTGTCTGTCCGTCGGTACCACACAGTAACTTGTGTCTCTCCGTCAGTACCACACAGTAACTTGTGTCTGTCTGTCGGTACCACACCTGTCCGTCAGTACAACACAGCAACTTGTGTCTGTCCGTTGGTCCCACACAGCAACTTGTGTCTGTCTGTCAGTACCGCGCAGTAACTTGTGTCTGTCCACCTGTTACACGCAGTAACTTGTGTCTGTCTGTCTGACGATACCACACAGTAACTTGTGTCTGTCCATCAGTACCACACAGTAACTTGTGTCTGTCCACCTGTAACACACGATAACTTGTGTCTGTCCGTCGGTACCACACAGCAACTTGTGTCTGTCCGTCAGTACCACACAGCAACTTGTGTCTGTCTGTTGGTACCACACAGTAACTTGTGTCTGTCCGTCGGTACCACATAGTGACTTGTGTCTGTCTGCCGGTACCACACAGTAACTTGTGTCTGTCTGTTGGTACCACACAGCAACTTGTCCCTGTCCGTCAGTTCCACACTGTAACTTGTGTCTGTCCGTCGGTACCACACAGTAACTTGTGTCTGTCCACCTGTTATACACGGTAACATGTGTCTGTCTGTCGGTACCACACAGCAACTTGTGTCTGTCCGTCAGTAACACACAGCAACTTGTGTCTGTCTGTCGGTACCACACCTATCCATCAGTACCACACAGTAACTTGTGTCTGTCCGTCGGTACCACACAGCAACTTGTGTCTGTCCGTCAGTACCACACAGCAACTTGTGTCTGTCCGTCGGTACCACACAGTAACTTGTTTCTGTCCACCTGTTACACACAGCAACTTGTGTCTGTCCGTCGGTACCACACAGCAACTTGTGTCTGTCTGTCGGTACCACACAGTAACTTGTGTCTGTCCGTCAGTACCACACAGCAACTTGTGTCTGTCCGTCAGTACCACACAGCAACTTGTGTCTGTCTGTCGGTACCACACCTGTCCGTCAGTACCACACAGCAACTTGTGTCTGTCCGTCGGTACCACACAGTAACTTGTGTCTGTCCACCTGTTACACACAGCAACTTGTGTCTGTCTGTCGGTCCCACACAGCAACTTGTGTCTGTCTGTCGGTCCCACACAGCAACTTGTTTCTGTCCGTCAGTACCACACAGTAACTTGTGTCTGTCCATCGGTCCCACACAGCAACTTGTGTCTGTCCGTCAGTACCACACAGTAACTTGTGTCTGTCCGTCGGTCCGACACAGCAACTTGTGTTTGTCCGTCGGTACCACACAGCAACTTGAGTCTGTCCGTCGGTACTCACACAGCAACTTGTGTCTGTCCGTCAGTACCACACAGCAACTTGTGTCTGTCTGTTGGTACCACACAGTAACTTGTGTCTGTCCGTCGGTACCACACAGCAACTTGTGTCTGTCCGTCGGTACCACACAGCAATTTGTGTCTGTCTGTCGGTACCACACAGTAACTTGTGTCTGTCCGTCAGTACCACACAGCAACTTGTGTCTGTCTGTCGGTACCACACCTGTCCGTCAGTACCACACAGCAACTTGTGTCTGTCTGTCGGTACCACACAGTAACTTGTGTCTGTCCACCTGTTACACACAGCAACTTGTGTCTGTTTGTCGGTCCCACACAGCAACTTGTGTCTGTCTGTCGGTCCCACACAGCAACTTGTTTCTGTCCGTCAGTACCACACAGTAACTTGTGTCTGTCCGTCGGTCCCACACAGCAACTTGTGTCTGTCCGTCAGTACCACACAGTAATTTGTGTCTGTCCGTCG
This sequence comes from Mobula hypostoma, assembly GCF_963921235.1. Taxonomy (NCBI): domain Eukaryota; kingdom Metazoa; phylum Chordata; class Chondrichthyes; order Myliobatiformes; family Myliobatidae; genus Mobula; species Mobula hypostoma. The sequence continues at coordinate 111,357,715 of NC_086104.1, forward strand.
GTCCGACACAGCAACTTGTGTTTGTCCGTCGGTACCACACAGCAACTTGAGTCTGTCCGTCGGTACTCACACAGCAACTTGTGTCTGTCCGTCAGTACCACACAGCAACTTGTGTCTGTCTGTTGGTACCACACAGTAACTTGTGTCTGTCCCCCGGTACCACACAGCAACTTGTGTCTGTCCGTCAGTACCACACAGCAACTTGTGTCTGTCTGTCGGTACCACACAGTAACTTGTGTCTGTCCGTCAGTACCACACAGCAACTTGTGTCTGTCTGTCGGTACCACACAGTAACTTGTGTCTGTCCGTCAGTACCACACAGCAACTTGTGTCTGTCCGTCGGTACCACACAGTAACTTGTGCCTGTCCACCTGTTACACACAGTAACTTGTGTCTGTCCGTCAGCACCACACAGTAACTTGTGTCTGTCTGCCGGTACCACACAGTAACTTGTGTCTGTCCGTCGGTACCACACAATAACCTGTGCCTGCCCACCAGTAACACACAGTAACTTGTTACAATCATCAGTATCACATGGTAACTTGTTATTACCAGCAGTATCACATGGTAACTTGTTATAACCAGCACTATCACACGGTAACTGGTTATAACCAGCAGTATCACACGGTAACTTGTTATAACCATTGGTATCTCCCGTTAATTTGTTTTAAGCAGCCGGGTGGTGGGGGTGGTGGTGATGGGGGGAGAACAGGAGCCTGAACACCCACAGACAATCGTTGAAGAAGATTTCCTTCACCTCTGTCATTGCTTTTCTGATCAGTCCATAAACACAACCTCATCACTCCTTCGGTTGGCACCAGTTAGTTGTTTTGTCATTGATAGTGAGGTTTTGTCTTTTTCCTGTATTGCAGCCACAAAGTAACACATTTCATGTCTTATAAGACATGATGATAAACCTGACTGATCTGGGGGGCATAGGAACGTAGTGACACACACAAAATGCTGCAGGAACTCAGTAAGCCAAGCCAGAAAAGAGTAAACAGACAACATTTCGGCCGAGACCCTGCATCAGGACGCAAAGAAAGAAAGAGAAGTCCTGATGTTCTTTCCACTCCGAAATGTCGATTGTGTACTCTTTTCTATTGATGCTGCCTGGCCTGCTGAGTTCCTCCTGCATTTTGTGTGTGTTACTCCGATTTTCAGCATCTGCAGATTTCCTCATGTTTGTGAACGGTAGCATAGTTATTAGTACAATGCTTTACAGTACAGATAACCCAAGTTTAATTCCTGCCAATGCCTGTAAGGAGTTTATATGTTATCCCCATGACCAAGTATGTTTCCTCCGGGTGCTCTGGTTTCCTCCCTCAGTCCAGAGGTGGACTGGTTGGTAGGTTAGTTGGTGTTTGTAAATTATCCTGTGATTAGGCTAGGATTAAATTGGGGGTTGATGGTGGCTTGGGTCGGCTCAAAGGGCCAGAAGAGCCTATTCCGTGCTGTATATCAATAAATACTGATTCTGAAGCCTGATACGTGCGATGAGAAGTGTGCTTCACCTTACGAACTACCCATCTGCTCTCCCCCCTCGGGCACCTCATAGTCATTTAGCAACCCTGCTCTGCTGCAGGCCCCACCGTGACCTCACTGTTCACATCAGAACCCACACAACTCATGTGGAAGTTATTTTCAGTCTCAAAGAACTGGCAAGGAAGAACAAGATTACTTCTTTGTGTCTCTACCATGGGCTTCGTACTCTTGAAGGTCTAGGCCTGGCCTTATCTGTTGAGGACCTTTGGTAGAATTGATACCTTTCCTGCAAGGATTAAAGAGACTGGGGTTGCTTCACATTACAGGAACCAATTAATTTACTAATTCCCTGGAGGAAAGGTAAATGCTGGCTTAAATGAGGTGAGTAAGGTATTATAGGGAACTTATGACAAACTTGACATGTATTCCCTATCTACTTCTATGGTTGAGAATCGAGAACTAAAGGATATCTAAAAATTACATCCACGCCTTTCATGAATGGTTAGGAAATTTGGACCTTCTGTAAACAGTAAATAAAACTGTAAAACCATTAGATATAGGAGCAGAATTAGGCCATTCGGCCCATTGAGTCTGCTTCACCATTCCATCATGGCTGATTTATTTTCACTCTCAACCCATCTCTCCATCATCTTTGATGACATTACTAATCAAGAACCTACCAACCTCCACTTTAAATATACCCAATGGCTTGGCCTCCACTGCCATCTGTGGCAATGAATTCCACACCCTCTGGTTGAAGAAATTCCTCCTCATCTCTGTTCTAAAGGGGCGTCCTTTATTCTGTGTTTGTCCCCTCTTGTCCTAGGCTCTCCCACGTCCACTCTATATCTAGGCCTTTCAATATTTGATCAGTTTCATCGAGATTCTCCTTCTTTCTTCTAAAGCCTGGTGAGTTCCGGCCCAGAGCCGTCAAATGCTCCTCATACATTAGCCCTCTCATCCCCGGGATCATTTTTGTGAACCTCCTCCGGACTACCATCATGCTAAATTTGTTGTTAAATCCAGGAAATGTCCCACAAAGGTAGAAGCCTGGTGCACAAGAGTAACAATCCTGCCACTGTTGAGTTACCAACACTTCCTGGTGTCTCACTGGCATCTGTTGTCACTCGGTTTTTTTTCAAGTAATTTCCTCTTCACTTGATTGGTCATGGTGTGTGTCAGATGTCTGCATTTGTTGACACAGCCTGCCAAGTGTTTATAGCATTGTTTATCCCATTTGGCAGGAATGAGGAGTACAACCAGGCCTATTTGCTTTGCATGTTAATTATTAAGTAACCAAGCACATTTTTTTCCTCTCTTTCTTTAAGAGGTTGCCATTGTTTGGGAACGTCTTTCAAACTATAGCATCAAGAGACATTTGTGGCTTCTTATGTTCCATACTCATCCCTGGGATTTATTTATCAGATGTATATTGTTCCCATCTTGGCCCACCCACAAGCACATCTGCACAAGAGTGAAAGGAAGTTAAGTTTCTTAGCGGTATGGTCTAGCAAAATTTCCTACCAGCTACTCATTGCCTGTTACTGTTTGCTGAAATAGGCCACAGCCTTCACTTCTACCCTGCCTCTGTCTCCATCATCTGATTTACTTGTCAATATTGGACCATATTGTATTAAGTTCAAAGTAAATTTATTATCAAAGAACATATATATCACCACATACAACCCTGAGATACATTTTTTGTGGACATACTCATCAAATCTATAGAATAGTAACTTTATCAGGATCAATGAAAGATCAACCAGAATGCAGATATAAATATAAATAAATAGCAATAAATAATGAGAACCTGAGATAATGAGATAAAGAGTCCTCAAAGTGAGATCATTGGTTGTGATTTCAATGGATGGGCAAGTCAGTGTAGTTATCCCCTTTTGTTCAAAAGCCTGAAGTTTCGGGGCAATAACTGTCCCTGAACCTAGTGGTGTGGGTCCTGAGGCTCTTGTACCTTCTACCTGATGGCAGCAGTGGGAAGAGAGCATGACCTGGATGGTGAGGATCTTTGGTGATAGAATAGGCCATTGCCTTCATTTCTTGGCTGCCTCCCTCCCCTGATTTGATTTACTTGCCAATACTATAGCTTATTGTATTAAGTTCAAAGTCCAAAGTAAATTTATTATCAAAGTACCTTTGTGTCACCATATACTACCCTGGGATTCATTTTCTTGTGGGCATTCACTGTAAATACAAAGAGACCCAATAGAATCAATGAAAAACTGCACACAAAAAAAATGGGTAAAGAATCAATGTGCAAAAGACAACAAATTGGGTAAAAACAAAAAGGAAAACAGAATAATAATAATAAATAAATATTGAGAATATGAATTGTAGAGTCCTTGAAGCTGAGTCCATGGGTTGTGGAATCAGTTCAGTGCTGGGGTGAGTGAAGTTATCCCCACTGGTTCAGGAGGCCTGATGGCTGTTCCTGACCCTGGTGGTGTGGGACCCGAGGCTCCTGATGGCAGCAGTGAGGAAAGAGCGTGCTGTGGATGGTGGGGGTACTGGATGATTGATGCTGCCTTCCTCTGACAGGTGGTGGGGAAGGCTTTACCGATTGAGATACAGTGTGGAGTAACCCTTTTGGCCCTTTGAGCCACGCCACCCAGCAGCCCTCATTTTAGCCCTAGCCTGCTCGCAGGACAATTTACAATGACCAATACTAACCACTATGTCTTTGAACTGTGGGAGGACAGAGAAAGCTGATGCCTTCCATGGGGAGGACGTACAGACTCCCTACAGATGATGTTCAATTGAACCCTGGACTGGTTACAGTATATACAGCCTGTGGACTATGGACCTCTTTGTATATTTGACAGACTTACCCATTGTTTCCCCTCTTGTGTTGTTGGTGTCTGTGGCAATTTGACAGCCACAAAAATTTAGGTACAAATTAAATAGAGAACATTTTAAAATTGTATAATGAAAATAGCTTTCTCATCTGTGTTTACAACAACCAAAATACGTCTTAGTGTTATGAGAGACTGAAGTGTTATAATGCTTCTTTCTTTTCAACAGTCTAATGATAACTAATGACCAAATGCCCTTCTGGAGAGGGTGCAGAGGAGATTGACCAGGACATAGCCTGAATTAGAGAGCAAGTCTTATGAGGATAGGTTGAATGAGCTGGAACTTCTCTCTTTGGAGTGAAGGAGGATGAGAGGTGACTTGATAGAGGTGTCCTAGATGGTAAAGGACATAGATTAAATGGACAGCTAGAGGTTTTTCCCAGGGCGGAGATGACTAAAAAGACGGGGCATAATTTTAAGGCGATTGGAGGAAAGTATAGAGGGAATATTAGAATTAAGTTTTATACAGTGACAGTTGTGGGTGCGTGGAACACGCTGCCAGGGATGATGCTAGAAGCGGATACTCTAGGGGCATTTAGGAGACTCCTAGACCCATAGATGATAAAAAAAAATGGAGGGCTATGCAGGAGGGAATGGTTAGATTGATCCTAGAGCAGGTTGAAAGGTTGGCACCATATCCTGGTCCGAGGACCTGTACTGAACTGTACTGTTCTAGGCTCTATGTTGATGAAAAAGTTAACCAGTAAGCAGATGGCCACAATAAAATGAATTTCAGAGTTGTATATGGTGATGTACGTGTTCTTTGATAATAAATTTCCTTTGAACTTTGAACATGTACAAGCTGGGACACTAACAATTCACTACCCAGAGTGGTGGGACTGTTTGGACAATTCCAGAAGTATCTTTTAACCTAATTAACATGTCTGCAATACTATTATGTTTTGTCATTGTGCTATTCCTACATACTTCTATAAACTGTGCCTGCATTTCTTCTCTAAGCTTGTACAGATTAGCTGAGACAATAAGGAGAGCAGCTAATGACAGTGGGGATGGAGATCATGGGAATGTAGTTACTATCACCATGAACATTGTGTGTGTGTGTGTGTGTGTGTGTGTGTGCGCGCACAACCCAAAATAAACTCAAGAGCAAGCTGCTCTAAAAAAGCATCTCATTGGCATACAACAAATTCTCTTGTGTAACGATACCAACCTGATTTTCCCAATCTCCTTGCAATCCCCTGGAAAACTGCAAATGTTACTCCGCTATTTAAGAAGGGTGGGAGGCAGCAGAAAGGAAACTATAGACCTGTTAGCCTGACATCAGTGGTTGGGAGTTGTTGGAATCAATTGTTAGGGATGAGATTGTGGAATACCTTGGAGACACATGACAAGATAGGCCAAAACCAACATGGTTTCCTAAAGGAAAATCCTGCCTGACTAACTTACTGCAATTCTTTGAGGAAATTGCAAGCAGGGTAGACAAAGAAGATGCAGTAGATGTGGTGTACCTGGATTTTCAGAAGGCCTTTGACTAGGTGCCACACATGAGGCTGCTTAGCAAGATAAGAGCCCATGAAGTTACTAGCGTGGGTGGAGCATTGGCTGGTTGGCAGAAAACAGAAAGTGGGAATAAAGGGATCCTATTCTGGCTGGCTGCCGGTTACCAGTGGGGTTCCACAGGGGTCGGTGTGGGACTGCTGCTTTTTACGATGTATGTCAATGATTTGGACTATGGTATTATTGGATTTGTGGCTAAATTTGTTGATGATACAAAGATAGGTGGAGGAGCGGGTAGTGTTGAGGAAACAGAGAAACTTAGATAGTTTAGGGGAATGAGCAATGAAGTGGCAAATGAAATACAATGTTGGAAAGTGTATGGTCGTGCACTTTGGTGGAAGAAATAACGAGAAGACTATTATTTAGATGGGGAGAGAATTCAAAATGCAGAGATGCAAAGGGACTTGGGAATCCTTGTGCAGGATACTCTAAAGGTTAACCTCCAGGTTGAGTCAGTGGTGAAGAAGGCGAATGCAATGTTGGCATTCATTTCTAGAGGTATAGAATATAAGAGCAGGGATGGGATGTTGAGGCTCTATAAGGCACTCATGAGACCATACTTGGAGTATTGTGTGCAGTTTTGGGCTCCTCATCTTAGAAAGGATATATTAACATTGGAGAAGGTTCAGAGAAGATTCATGAAAATGATTCCAGGAATGAAAGGGTTACCGTATGAGGGATGTCTGGCAGCTCTTGGGCTGTATTCCCTGGAGTTCAGGAGAAAGAGGGGGGATCTCATGGAAGCATTCCAAATGTTAAAAGGCCTGAACAGATTAGATATGACCAAGTTATTTCTCATAGTAGGGGATTCTAGGACAAGAGGGCACAACTTCAGGATTGAAGGACGTCCTTTTAGAACTGAGATGTGGAGAAATTACTTTAGTCAGAGGGTGGTAAATCTATGGAAATGTTGCCATGAGCGGCTGTGGGGACCAAGTCATTGGGTATATATAAGACAGAGATAGATAGTTTCTTGATTAGCCAGGGCATCAAGGATATAGGGTGAAGGCAGGGAATGGGGATGACTGGGAGAGTTGGATCAGCCCATGATTGAATGGTGGAGCAGACTCGATGGGCTGAATGGCCTACTTCTACTCCTATATCTTATGGTCTTATATTGAACTCCCCCATTGCAATTGTGATATTACCCTTATTACATGCCTTTTCCATCTCCCTTTGCAATCTTAACTCCACATTTTTGTTACTATTTGGAGGCCTATATATGATTCCCATAATGGTTTATTTACCCTTGCAATTTCTGAACTCCACCCACAAGGTTCAACATTCTCTGACCCTATGTCACTTCTTTCCAAAGATGTAATTCCACCTCTTACCAAGACAGCCACACCACTGCCTATGTCATCCTGCCTGTCCTTTCGATACAAAATATATCCTTTGATGTTAAGCTCCCAACTATGGCCTTCTTTCAGCCGTGACTCATTGATGCCCACAATGTCACACCGACCAATCTCTAATTGCGCCACAAGTTCGTCCACCTTATTCCAAATGCTACACGCGTCCAAATACAGCATCTTCAGTCCTCCATTAATCGCCCTTTTGAATTTTGCCTCTGTGGACAATTTAACTCTTTGCTTTGTCTGCATTTGTACCCAATCATTGGCTTGTTCTTCCTTACATTCATGTTACATCCATCATTGATGTTGAAGCTCTCACAGCTAATCCAATTGATCCAGTTCAGTGCAAATTTACCCACATCAGAAAATTGTGCTTTTAGATAGTAATAGCCCTGTGCTGAGTTTGCATAGTGGTAAGATGGCAATGGCCATGTTGAACCTTATGTTTTAATCATCTGTTACCCCCGACACTACACTGCACTGTTAACACTTTAAACCAGGTTTTAATAATGTTGTTGCAAATTGCATGTAGTTGCAAATACTTGCTGGTATTTATGTATTGAAACACATTTTATTCCATATCTGTAGTTTAACCTGTTTTTTATTCTTTGCAATTGTTGAATATCATTGCTTTGTCACACCAACATACTACAGCAAATTACTGATATATGTCAAAGTTTATGGCTAATACAGTTGATCATTCATCCTTGATACTGCTTGAAAGGCACTCTGACCCATTCCTGGTAGGAAAAATGGCTTTGTAAACTTCAAGAGAAGTGACAGGACTTCTGAGCTGATGAATGCTATTAAGAACAAAAGTCTCTTGGTGCTAAACTAAAATTGCAGGGTACCTATGGAACGACGTTATCTACATTAGTACCATGTGCATTCTGACTAGTATGGAGGGGTCACTGGTCGGGATCAGAAAAAGCTGCAGTAAGTTGTAAACTCAGCCGCCTCCATTATGGGCTCTAGCCGCCCAAGCATCGAGGACACCTTCAAAAGGTGATGCCTCAAATAGATGGCTTCTATCATTAAGGACCCCCATCACCCAGGACATGCCCCCTTCTCATTGCTACCATCAGGAAGGAGGTACAGGAGCCTGAAGCCACTCACTCAATGATTCAGGAACATCTTCTTCCCCTCTGCCATCTGATTTCTGAATGGTCCATGGACCCATGAACACTGCCTCACTATTGAACTCTCATTTGTCATTTCTTATTTATTTTGTTAGGTATTACTTATTGTGACTTGCAGTAATTTAGTTATGAATTGCACTGTACTGCTGCAAAACAACACATTTTATGCCATTTTTCAGTGATGATAAGCCTGATTGTGATTCCGGAAACCACCCTTCCTGTGCCACTGCTGGATTTGCATGTAGTTTACCATAAACCCATGATTGTGTCTATGTCAACAATGAGCCTGCATAATTAACCACAGATACAAAGCAAAAACAGACATGGTTGTCGATGATTTCCTTGAATACCAATCTTATGACATTGTGCTAACATTGGACCCAGTAGTAATTCAGTTTGAGAATGATGTATCAGTAGTCTTCATTACAGGTTCTAGTTAAAGATTAAAAATTAGCTTAATTTGTCACATGTGCATTGAAGTTTTGAAACAGACAGTGAAGTACATTGATTGTGTCAAATCAGATCAGCGAAGCTTGAGCTGGGGGCAGCCCTCAAGTGTTGTCACGCTTCTGGCACCAAAATAGCATGCCTAACTCTAGACTCGGTAACCCTAAACCATACATCTTTGGAGTGTGGGAGAAAACCAGAGCACCTGAAAGAAACCCAGACGTCATGGGGAGAAAATACAAACTCCTTACAGACAGCGAGGGAATTAAGCCTGCGTAATAGCAGTACGGAAATGGCATTGCTACTGTGCCTCCACAGTACACCATAGTGGAGGATGGACATTGAAGATGTGTGGTAAAATATGAAAATCACAGATAACACCCTAAGAGTAGAATGAGACCATTTGGCCTATCAAGCTGCTCCCTCATTCCTTCATAGCTGATTTATTATTCCATCTCCTGCCTTTGGCACTCTTACTAATCAACAACTGATCAGCCTTCAATGTCTTGGCCTCCACAGCCACCTGTAGCAATGAATTCCACAGATCATTACATTCTGGTTAAAGAAATTCCTCATCATCTCTGTTCTAAAGCTAAGACCTTCTATTCTCAGGATGTGCTCTCTGGTCCTATATTCCCTGTCTATAGGAAACAAACTGCACAGCTACTCTATTTGGGCCTTTTGATATCTGATAGGTTTCAATGAGATACCCCCTCATTCTTCTAAACTCCTAAAACTCTCACGTTTCTACAGAAGTATGGTGGAGGGAGCACATTCTAACTGACTGAATCACTGTCTGATGTGTGCGGAGTAGGGGCTACTGCACAGGATTGAAGTAAGCTGCAGAAAGTTGTAAACTTAGGCAGCTGCATCATGGGCACTAGTCTCCATAGTATCCAATACACCTTCGAGGGGTGGTGTCTCAGAAAGACAGCATCCATTATTGAGGACCCCTATCACCCAGGACATGCCCTCTTCTCATTGCTACCAACAGGGAGGAGGTACAGAAGCCTGAAGGCACACACTCAATGATTCAGGAACAGCTTCTTCCCCTCAGTCAGCTGATTTCTGAAAAGACGTTGAAACATGAAACTACCTCACTACCTTTTTACTTCTGTTTCTTTGCACTACTTACTTAACTATTTATATATATATATATATATAGTAGACCATAAGACACAGGAGCTGAATTAGGCCATTCAGCCCGTGCACCTGCCTTCTCGCCATATCCTTTGGTGCCCTGAGCAAACAACTTCCGCCTTAAATATTCCCACGGACTCGGCCTCCACCACAGTCTGTGGCAGAGCATTCCACAGATTCACCACTCTCTGGCTAAAACAAAAATTCCTCCTTACCTCTGTTTTAAAGAGTTGCCCTTCAGTTTTGAGGCTGTGTCCTCTAGTTCTAGATACCCTCACCAAAGGAAACATCCTCTCCACATCCACCCTATTGAAACATCCTTTCAATATTCGGTAGGTTTCAATGAGATCCCTAAGTTCCAGGGCGTACAGGCTCAAAGCTGTAAAGTGCTCCTCATATGCTAAACCTGTCATTTCCAGAATCATCCTCGTGAACCTCCTCTGGACTCTCTCCAATAACAACACATCCTTTCTGAGATATGGGGCCCAAAACTGTTGACAATACTCCAGGTGCAGCCTGACTAGTGTCTCATAAAGGCTCAGTATTATCTCCTTGCTTTTATATTCTATTCCCTTTGAAATAAATGCCAACACTGCATTTGCCTTCTTTACCACAAACTTAACCTCTAAATTAATCTTCAGGGCATCTTGCACGAGGACTCCCAAGTCCCTCTGCATCTCTGATGTTTAAAACTTCTCCCCATATGGATAATAATCCACACTATTGTTCAATTTACCAAAGTGCATTATCATACGTTTCCCTACACTATATTCCATCTGCCACATTTTTGCCCATTCTTCAAATTTGTCTAAGCCCTGCTCCAATTGCATTGCTTCCTCCTCACTATCTTCGCTTCACCTATCTTTATATCATCCACAAACTTTGCCACAAAGCCATCAATTCCATTATCTAAATCATCGACAAACAATGTGAAAAGTAGCGGTCCCAATACTGACCCTTGAGGAACACCACCAGTCACTGGCAGCCAAACAGACAAGGCCCCTTTTATTCCCACTCACATCCTCCTGTCAGCCATTCCTCTATCCATGTTAGTATATTTCCTGTAACGCCATAGGATTTTATCTTGTTAAGCAGCCTCATGTGTGGCACCTTATCAAATGCCTTCTGAAAATCCAAGTAAATGACATCCACTGCCTTTCCTTTGTCCATCTTGCTTGGTATTTCCCTGAAGAACTCTAACAGATTTGTCAGGCAGAATTTCACTTCACAGAAACCATGCTGGCTTTGACTTATTTTATCATTAGTCTCCAAGTACCCCGAAACCTCATCCTTAATAATAGACTCCAACACTTTCCCAACCACTGAGGTTAGACTAACTGGCCTATAGTTTCCTTTCTTTTGCCTTCCTGCCTTCTTAAAGAGTGGAGCAACATTTGAAATTTTCCAGTCCTCCGGGACCATGCCAGAATCAAGTGATTCTTGAAATATCATGACCAATGCATCTGTTATCCCTTCAGCAACCTCTCTCAGGACTCTGGGATGTAGTCACCACACAGCCCAGGGGACTTACCCAACTTAAGGCCATTCAGTTTGTCTAGTACATTTTCCTTTGCAATGGCTCTCAATTCTGCTCCCTGACACTGTCAGATCTCTGGCACACTGCTAGTGTCTTCCACAGTGAAGACAGATGCAAAGTACCCATTAAGTTCATCTGCCATTTCTTTGTCCCCCATTACTACCTCAACAGCATCATTTGCCAGTGATCCAATATTAACTCTCACCTCCCTTTTACTCTTATGACTGAAAAAACTTTCAGTACTCTTCTTTATATTATTGGCTAGTCTGCCCTCATATTTCAACTTTTCCCTTCTTACAGATTTTTAAGTTGCCTTTTGTTAGATTTTAAAAGGTTTCCAATCATCCAATGTCTCACTCACTTTTACTACTTTATATGCCCTTTAATGCAGTCTTTAACCTCCTTTGTTAGCCGCGGTTGCCTACACCTGCCATTTGAGAACTTCTTCCTCTGTGGGACATATCTATCCTGCACCTTGTGAACTATCCCCAGAAACTTCAGCCATCTCGGGTCTGACGTCATCCCCAGCAGTATCCCCCTCCAATCCACCTGGGCAAGCTCCTCTCTCATTCCTCTCTTGTGATCTGACACCAACCTGATTTTCCCTAAGTCCTTGCATATTGAAGTTCCCCATTACAATCGTGTTATTCCCCTTATTAGATGCCTTTTCCAGCTCCCTTTGCAATCTCAACTCCACATCTTAGCTACTATTTGGAGACCTATACTGTATATGATTCCCAGAACGGTTTATTTTATATTTGCAGTTTCTTAATTCCACCCAGGAAGATTCAACATTTTCTGACCCAATGTCACCGCTTTCTAAAGATGTAATTCCGCTCTTACCAACAGAGTCACACCATCTCCCATGCCTTCCTGCTTGTCCTTTTCATACAAAGTATATCCTTTGGTGTTAATCTCCCCATTATGACCTTTCAGCCACGACTCAGTGATGCCCACAACGTCATACTGACCAATCTCTAATTACGCCACGAGTTTGTCCACCTATTCTGAATACTACAAGTACTTAAATACAGTACTTTCAGTCCTGCATTCTTCACCCTTTTGGATTTTGCCTCTGTGGTACAATTTAACTCTTTACTCTGTCTGCATTTGTACCCAGTCATTGGCTTGTCCTTCTTTACATACATGTTATACCCATTATCTACTGGTAAACCTAGTGGCTCATCCTCAGATCTATCATCCTGGTTCCCTTCACCTTGTCATATTAGCTTAAACCACTCCCAACAGCTCTAGTAAACCTGCCCACAAGGATTTTGGTTCCCCTTGGATTTAATTGGAACCTGTCCCTTTTGTACAGGTCCCGTATTCTTAGTGTATTAGAATATTAAATTGTATTGCATTGTGCTGCTGCTGCAAGTTAACAAATTTCACAACATATGCCCATAGTATTAAACCTGATTCTGATTCTAAAACTGAAGGTAAGACATGTGCCAAGAAGTGTGCAAAGCAGAGTGGTGCTTCAGTGTTGACATGGATTATTTTTGATTACATTAGACAAATCACCTGTTGACAAATTGCAGTCTAATTTATACTGGACATTCCAGTTCAAAGGGGGTGTAGAGCAGACTAAAATGGTGCAGTTTGATTTGAATTGTGTACTTGGTGGGGAGCCTCACATTTGAAATTTGATTGTGAACTTCATGTTATCCCAGATGCTTCCAGTGTGATCTCAGCACAGACACTACACTCGTGTTATGATCCTTTATTTATTCACTTCGAGAGACAATGCAGAACAGGCACTCTGGTCCAATAAGCCAAGCCACCCAGCAATCCAACCCAGCTGTAGCCTGATCACAGACAAAGGACAATTCACAATGACCAATGAAGCTACTAACCAGCACATCTTTGGACTGTGGGAGGAAGCACACGCCGTCATGGGAGGAATGTACAAACTTCCTTACAGAGGGCACTGAGTTGAACTCGGAACTGTGACGCCTCGAGCTGTAATAACCACCGCACTATTGAGGCTCCCTGCTTACTACAGCTTGCCTCCTGCTATAATAATTGACCAACCTTTCTGTAGAATAATTTTAAGGCCACACTTCCTGGCATTAATTCTGTGTGCATTGTTACAAATTGCAAACAGCCTCAGTAACAGTGCGACACAACAACTGCTTTAAAACGTGGGAATCAATACTTTAAAGAACAACCTGCCGGAAAACAGTACCTGTTTTATTTAAAAGCAAGGCAACAGAGACCTCCTTGAACCCTGAACTTTGCCTTGGTCTTGGGTCAGATGCAGAGTCTGAAAGTAACAGGATAAACCAATTAGTGCTTATGGCATGGGAAATGCTAATTCCTGAATTTCAACAAGAGGACCTTCACCTTGACAACAGGCTCAGAATAGAAGGAGGAGGAGGAATTCATTTAGCCAGAGGGTGGTGAATCTGTGGAATACATTGCCACAGACGGCTGTGGATGTCAAATCATTGGGTATACTTAAAGCAGAGGTTAACAAGTTATTAATTAGTCAGTGTGTCAAATATTATGGGGAAAAGGCAGGGGAATGGGGTTGAGGAGGAAAATAAATCAGCCATGATAGAATGGCAAAGCAGACTTGATGGGCTGAATGGCCTAATTCTGCTCCTATGTTTTATGGTCTTATGATCTTACATCATTTCTGAATCATTGATATGGACTGAACAGCTGGGTTTCATCAATAATCCCTCCAGTACTCCATTACTCATAACCTCCTACTTTCATCTTGCACTCTATTTCAGTGTATTAGCTAACTCTATTTATGCCAGCATACTTCCCTCAATTTCATGTTTAATAATCTCTTGTGGGGCATTTATTAAAGGCCCTCTGAAAACCCGTGTAAACTACATCCACTGGACTGTACTGCTGGAGCATTCTGCTCACTGTTATTTCCCATTCCAAGAACAGCCCAAACGCACCTCATCCACTGGTTCTCCATATAATCATAAACTCAAAAAACCAGCAGCTGACTTGCTGGGGTTAATGTCATTAAAAAAGCCAGTGGAAATCTAGACATGTCAGTGGCCAATAATGAGAGGGGGTGCACAACAAGAGCTACCTTTCAATCAGGTTCACGATCAAGATTTAAAAGGCAGAACTTCACAGCAGTTTCACTGTGTTGGGCAGCAACCAATCACCAAGAGCAATTCATTAGAAAGGGAGAATAAAAATAACACAAGAGCGAGTGGAGCGGCTATTGTTTGGAGTGTGTCAGCGTTCAGAGTGGCTTTGACTCATCAGGCTCAGGCGAGATCAGCCTTGGGCGAGGTAAAGTATCAGGTAAGTATCTCTCTTTGTGTTTTTATTTGTTCATTCCTTGTCTGTTAGGGCATAGTAGTGTAGTGAGAATGGTTCTGGGGCAGTTCATTTGTAACATGTGTGGGATGTGCGAAGCCAGGAAGACCTCCAGTCTCCCAGATATACACATCTGCACCAGGTACGCTGAGCTGCCACTTCTGAGAGAACAGAAAATCATTGAGCTGCAGTTCAATGATTCTCGACTCATACAGGAGAATGAGGAGGCGATAGATAGGAGCTACAGGGAGGCAATTTCTCCTAGAATGCAGGAGACAGGTAAATGGGTGACTATCAGGAGAAAGAAGAGAAATGCACAGCCTGGGCAGAGTACACCTGTGGTCATTCCCCTCTGTAAAAAGTACACAGCTTTAGATACTGCTTAAGGTGACGATCTACCAGAGGGAGCCACAGTGACTGGGTCTCTGGCACTGAGACTGGTGCTGTGGCTCTGAAGAGCAGAGAGGTGAAGAGAACTGCAGTGTTGATCAGAGATTCCTTAGTCAGAGGAACAAAGACGATGTTGCCTTCCTGGTGCCAGGGTCCGAGGTGTCTTGGATCGGGTCCAGGGCATTCTCAAGGGTGAGAGTGAGCAGCTAAAAGTCTTTGTGCATAGTGGCATCAATGATACAGGTAGACAAGGTGAGAAGGTCCTGAAGAGAGATCTTAGGGAGCTAGGTAGAAAGCTGAAAAACAGGTCCTCTTGGATTGCTGCCTGTGCCATGTACCAGTGAGGGTAAGAATAGGATGATTTGGCAGGTAAACACACATCTGAGGAACTGGTACAGGGGGCAGGATTCAGATTCTAGATCATTGGGATCTTTTCTGGGGAAGGGATGACCTGTACAAAAAGGACGGGTTACACTGAACCCAGGTGCGGGGGTGGGGGTGGGTCCAATATCCTATTGGGCAGGTTTGGTAGACCTGTTCAGGGGTGGTAATGGGAGTGGTAGTGTTGAGGCCAAAGTAGTTGGCTTACAAACAGAAGCAATGTGTCATGAGGCTGCTAGAAAGGAGAGGCTGATGGTAGGGAAAATTGCAGGCAACAGGATGAGTTCCAATGTAGAATGCAGACAAAATCAAAAATGGTGCATACAGGACTGAAGGTGTTATATTTGAATGTGCCCAGTATGCAGAGAAAGGTAGATGAACAGTTACAGATTGGCATTATGATGTTGTACACATTACTGAAACATGGCTGAAAGAAGATTATAGCTGGGAGCTTAATGTCCAAGAATACACATTATATCGAAAGGATAGGCAGGAAGGCAGAGGGAGCGGTATTGCTTTGTTGGTAAAAAAATGAAATCAAACCATTAGAAAGAGGTGACACAGGGTCGGAAGGTGTTCAGGCATTATGGATAAAGCGAAGGAACTGCAAGGGTAAAAAGACCTTGATGGGAATTATATACAGACCCCCAAGCAGCAGTAAAGATATGGCCTACAAATTACAGTGGAAGATAGAAAACACATTCCAAAAGGGCAATGTTACAATAATCATGGGTGATTTGAATATGCAGGTATGTTGGGAAAATTAGGTTGGTGCTGGGTCCCAGGAGAGTTTGTAGAATGTCTACAAGTTGACTTTTTAGAGCTGCTCATGGTTAAGCCCATTGGGGGGGATCAGCTATTCCAAACAGGGTGTTGTGCAATGAACTGAAATTGATTAGAGAGCTTAAGGAAAAAGAGTCCTTAGGGATAAGTGATCATAATATGATCAAATTCTCCCTGAAATTTGAGAAGGAGAAGCTGAAGTCAGATGTTTTGGTATTATGGTGGAGTAAAGGGAATTACAGAGGCATGAGAGAGGAGTTGACCAAAATTGATTGGAAAGCAACACTGGCAGGGATGACAGCAGAACAGCAATGGCTGGAATTCCTGGAAACAATTCAGAAGGCACAGGATATATACACCCCAAAGAGGAAGAAGTATTCCAGAGGAAAGATGGCAGAACCGTGCTAACAAGAGAAGTCTAAGCCAACATAAAGCCAAAGTGAGGGCATATAATAGAGCAAAAATTAGTGAGAAGTGAGAGGATTGGGGAAGTTTTAAAAACCAGCAGAAGGTGCAACAAAAAGTCTTTAAGAAGTAAAAGATGCAATACAGAAGTAAGCTAACCAATAAGATGACAATAATGAGGAACAATGAAATGTCAGATGAGCTGAGTCAGTATTTTGCATGGGGCTTCATTCTGGGTAGACACCAGCAGTATCAGCGTATCAGGGGTCATGAAATGCATGAAGTTACCATTACTGGAGAGAAGATTCCTGGGAAACTGAAGATAGATAAGTCACCAGGACCAGATGGTGTACACCTCAGGGTTCTGTAAGAGGTGGCTGAAGAGATTGTAGAGGCATTAGTAATGATCTTGTAAGAATCACTAGATTCTGGAATGGTTCCGGAAGACTGGAAATGTTATTCCTCTCTTCAAGAAGGAAGAGAAGCAGAAGAAAGGAAATTATAGGTCAATTAGTCTTACCTCAGTGGTTGGGAAATTGTTGGCATTGATTATTAAGGTTTTGGTGTACTTGAAGGAAGATGATAAAATAGGCGATAGTCAGCACGGTTTCCTCAAGAGAAAATCTTGTCTGACAAATCTATTGAAACTCTGAAAAAATAACAAGCAGGATACATAAAAGAGAATTGGTTGATGTTGTGTACTTCGATTTTTAGAAGTCCTCTGACAAGGTGCCACACATGAGCTGCTTAACAAGATAATCTTTAGACCGCGAGACCATAAGATATAGGAGCAGAATTAGGCCATTTGGCCTATCTTGTCTGCTCAGCAATTTCATTATGGCTGATCTAATTTTCCTCTTAGCCCCAATCTCCTGCCTTCTCCCTATATTCCTTCATGCCCTGACCAATCAAGGACCTATCAACCTATGCCTTCAATATGCCTTAAATAATGGCTTCCATAGGTGCCTGTGGCAAAGAATTCCACAGACTCAGCACTCTCTGGCTAAAGAAATTCCTCCTCATTTATGTTCTAAAAGGATATCCCTCTATTCTGAGGTTGTGTCCTCCGATCTTAGACTCTCCCACATCCTCTCCACACCCACTCTATCAAGGCCTTTCACCATTCAATAGGTTTCAATCAGGTCACCCCTCATTCTTCTGAATTCCAGTGAATACAGTCCAGAGCCATCAAATGCTCTTCATGTGACAAGCCATTCAATCCTGGAATCATTTTTGTGAACCTTCTTTGTACCCTCTCCAGTTTCAGTACATTCTTTAAGGTGTCCAAAGCTTCTGATAATACTCCACGTGAGGCATCACCAGTGCCTTATAAAGTTTAGGATTATATCCTTGCTTTTATACTCTAGTCCTCTTGAAATAAATGTTAAAATTGCATTTGCCTACTTCACCACAGGCTCAACCTGCAAATTAAGCTTTAGGGAATTCTGCACAGGGACTCCTAAGTCTCCTTGCACCTCAGATTTTTAGTATTTTGTAAAAGGATTGGTCCCAACACCGACCCCTCTGGAACCGTAATAGTCGCCAGCAGCCAGCCAGAAAAGGCTCCATTCATTCCCACTATTTGCCTTCTGCCAATCAGCCACTGGTTTATCCATAGTAGAATATTTCCTGTAATACCATGGGTTCGTAGCTTGTTAAGCAACCTCGTGTGTGGCATCCTGTCAAAGGCCTTCTGAAAATCCAAGTACACAACATCAACTGATTCTCCTTTCTCTATCCTTGCTTGTTATTTCTTCAAAGAATTCCAACAGATTTGTCAGGCAAGATTATCCCTTGAGGAAACCATGCTGACTACGGCCTATTTTACCATGTGCCTCCAAGTATCCTGAGACCTCATCCATAGTAATCGACTTCAACGTCTTCCCAACTACTGAGATCAGACTAACTGGCCTATAGTTTCCTTTCTTCTGCCTTCCTTCCTTCTTGAAGGGTGGAGTGAGTGACATTTGAAATTTTCCAGTCTTCTGGAACCATTCCTGAATCTAGTGATTCTTGAAAGATCATTACTAATGTTTCCACAATCTCTTCAGCCACCTCTTCCAGGACTCTGGGGTGTACACCATCTGGTCCAGGTGACTTATTTACCTTCAGACCTTTCAGTTTCCCAAGAACCTTCTCTCTAGTAATGGTAACTTCACACATTTCATGTCCCCTGACACCTGGAACTTCCACCATACTGTAAGTGTCTTCCACAGAGAAGACTGATGCAGAATACTTATTGAGTTCATCTGCCATTTCCATGTCCCCCATTACTACCTCTGCAGCATTTTTTCCACCTGCCTGATATCCATCCTTCCTTATTCTTTATACTTTATGTATCTGAAGAAACTTTCAAATATCCTCTTCAATATTATTGGCTAACTTACTTTCATATTCCTTCTTGACCTTCTTAACGACTTTTTTTTTATTGCCTTTGGTTGATTTTTGAAAGCTTCCCAATCCTCTAGCTTCCCATTAATATTGCTCTATTACATGCCCTCTCTTTGGCTTTAGTTTGGTTTTGACTTCTCTTGTTAGCCACAGTTGTGCCATCTTTCCTTTAGATACTTCTTCCTCTTTGGAATGTACGTACCCTGTGCTTTCTGAATTGTTTCCAGAAATTCCAGCCATTGCTGCTCTGCCATCATCCCTGCCAGTGTTCTTTTCCAGTCAATACTTGTCAACTCCTCCCTCATGCCTCTGTAATTCCACTTACTCCACTGAAATGCCAATACATCTAACTTTAACTTCTTCTCAAATTGCAGGGTGAATTCAATCATAGTATCATCACTTTCCCAAAGGGTTCTTTTACCTTAAGTTCTCTAATCAATTCTGGTGCATTGCACAACATCCATGATGTAACAGAAAAGATACCAGCATGGATAAAGTAGTGACCGATTGACAAGAGGCAAAGAATGGGAATAAAAGATGCCATTTCTGATTGTCTGCCAGTGACTAGTGGTGTTACTCAGGGGTCTGTTGGAACCTCTTCTTTTTACGTTATATGTCAATGGCTTGGATGACTGAATAGATGGCTTTGTTGCAAAGTTTGTGGAAAATACAAAGATAAGTGGAAGGGCATTTAGTTTTGAGGAAATAAGGAGGCTACAGAAGGACTTAGACTGATTAGGAGAATGGGCAAAGAAGTGGCAGATGGAATACAGTGTTGGGAAGTGTATGGTCATGCACTTGGTAGAAGAAATAAAATGCATACGATTTTCTAAATGGAAAGAAAATTCAAATACACGAGGCACAAAGGGACATGGGAGTCCTTGTGCAAAATTCCCTAAAAGTTAATTTGCAGGCTGAGTCTGTGGTGAGGAAGGAAAATGCAATGCTAGCATTCATTTCAACAGGACTACAATATAAAGGCAAGGATGTAATACTGAGACTTTATAAAGAAAGCATTGGTGAGGCCACACTTGGAATATTGTGAGCAATTTTGGGCCCCTTATCTTAGAAAGGATGTGTTGAAACTGGAGAGGGTTCAAAGGAGGCTCATGAAAATGATTTCACAATTGAATAGCTTGTCATATGAAGAGCGTATGATGGCCTGTATTCACTGGGTTTCAGAAGAATCAGGGGTGACCTAATCAAAACCTATTGAATGGTGAAAAGCCTTGATAGAATGGGTGTGGAGAAGATGCTTCCTATGGTGAGAGGGTCAAAGACCAAAGGACACAGACTCAGATTAGAGTGGCATCCTTTTAGAATGAAGAAGAGAAGGAACACACACAAAATGCTGGAGGAACTCAGCAGGCCTGGTGGCCTTTTCTATGGAAAAGAGTACAGTTGGTGCTTTAGGCTGAGACCCTTCAGCAGGTGTGGAGAAAAAAAAAAGATGTAGAGTTGATTTAAAAGATGGGAGGAAGGGAGGGAGAAGCTCAAGGTGATAGGTGAAACTGGGAGAGGGAGGAGTGAAGTTGATTGGTGAAAGAAATACAGGACTGGAGAAGGGGGAATCTAATAGGAGAGAACAGAAGGTAATGGAAGAAAGATAATGGTGGAGGAGCACCAGAGGGAGGCGATGGGCAAGCAAGGAGATAAGGAGAGAGAGGGATAAGGGGATGGGGAATGGTGAAGGAGGGGGCCATTACCGGAAGTTTGAGAAATTGATGTTAATGCCATCAGGATGGAGGTTTCCCAGACAAATATAAAGTGTTGCCCCTCCAACCTGAATGTGGCCTCATTGCAACAGTAGAGGAGGCCATGGATTGACATGTCAGAATGGGAATGGGAAGTGGAATTAAAATGAGTGGCCACTGGGAGATCCTGCTTTTTCTGGTGGACAAAATGTAGGTGCTCGGCGGAGCGTTCTCCTAATCTATGTTTGGAGATGAGAAGGAATTTCTTTAGGCAGAGAATAATGAATCTGTGGAATTTGTAACCACAAGTGGCTGTGAGGTCAAGTCTTCACATATATTAAAGGCAGATGTTGATAGATTCGTGATTGGTCCTTGCATGAAGGGATACAGGGAGAAGACAGGAGATTGGTACAAGAGGGAAAATTGGATCAGCCATGGTGAAATGGTGGAGTAGACTCAATGGGCCAAACGGTCTTGTATCTCCACCCCCCCCCAAAAAAAAACAACATTGAGTCTGCAGTTGAAGTCTGTAGTTGACCTTAAGAACCCAGGAGAAGCAGATTTAGGCCTTCACCCCTGTGCTGTTATTCAGAAAGATCAACATTGAGCTTTCACCTTGTCCTAAATTCACCTCACATCCCACAATTCCCTTAATCAGCAACAAGACACAGAACAGCAGTGGCCAAACAAGCTTAGGTTTCTTCCATAAAGGAAGATGAATTTTATTTGCCATGTGCACATCGAAACAGTGTGATGTTTGCATTGACTACGTGCTGGAGGGAACCATGTATCCAGCACCAACATAGCTTCCCCTCAACTTGGTAAAGCTGCCTGCCAAGGTGGTGCTGGTGATGTACAGCAACATTTTTAGGCTTTACAAAAACTACAAGATGTTCTACACTTTTTCTGAACTATGATCACTCCAATCCACAGCCTGTAATTTCCCTTTAAGAAACGTACTTTTGAACCATCTAAACCAAGAGTTCCCAACCTTTTTTATGCCATGGACCCCTACCATTAACCGAGGGGTCTGTGGACCCCAGACTGGAAGCCTCTCATCTAAATGAACTAGTAATTTTATGATCTCCTGAAGGATTTGGTGAACTTTACTGTCAGGAACGTAGGTACAGTACCTTGAAGACGAAAGTCGGCTATTTCCTGGGCAGCCATCGCTGGGGTGAACATCAAGGCAGATTAAAGCTTTGAGGCCCGAGAGCAGAAAATGAACTGGTGTTCAGCCCTACTACACCATACCAGCCAAGATTTCTCACTTGAGCTGGTCTGCCTGCATTTAACCCATCTCCCTCTCTTCTTGCTACTGCCACCATATGGGAGGTGCAGGAGTCTTGGGTCCCACACTGCCAGGTTCAGGGGCAGCTGTGGGGCTCCTGGACCAGCTTCACTCAGCACAGCACTGAACATAATCTGCAGCTGTGGACTCACCTATGGGGACTCTGCAGTTTATGTTCTGTGAATTACTTGTTTATTTTTTTAAATATTTGCACAATTTGACCTCTTTTGCACATTGGCTGTATGTCGGTCTTTGTTGTGTGTGGTTTTTCATGAATTTTATCATGTTTCTTTGTTTTGTGGCTGCCTGCTAGAAGACGAATCTCAGGGTTATATATGCTATACATACTTTGATAATACATTTACTTTGAATTAACACAAACATCTTGAGCACACACAAAATAATCTGCAGATGCTGGGGTCATAGCAACACTCACAACACGCTGGAGGAACTCAGCAGGTCGGGCAGCATCTGTGGAAACGATCAGTCAACGTTTTGGGCCAGAACCCTTCGTCAGATCCTGATGAAGGGTTCCGGCCTGAAACATTGACTGATTGTTTCCACGGATGCTGCCCGACCTGCTGAGTTCCACAAACATCTTTAGAATATGTGAGGAAGCTAAACTACCCTGAAGAAACCCATGTGGTCACGGTGAGAACGCCTCCTTGGGCCCTTAGCTCCCAGTGGAGCATAGGCCATCGATGACCTCCTGTCTCCATCATCCAAAGTCGATGGGATGGTTGGAGTTCATCAGTGTTTCTGTAATCCACTGTATCCACTGTACAGGGATTGGTCTGTACAGCTTCACCAGAGCCCTGTTGGCCAGCCTTACCCATTTCCATCTCTCACAACAGGGACATTGAGTTGGAGTTTGAGAGTCACAGAGAGAATGTACAAACTCTTTAGAGACTGCAGTAGAAATGAACCTGTGTCGCATGCACAGTAATACATTTTGTTAACTGCTACGCCACCGAGCTTCCCTCAAGCCCAGATTTACAACCTAAAAGGCTGAATGACATCTTTATGCTGCTATGAATCTGTTCACGTTTCATACAATGCCCACTCTTACATCAGAGTGACAAAAGGTGTGATGCAGACTTGCTGGAGATGAACCATTTCCTATAAGCTCATCTCATTAAGCTTCAAAGTCTCTTCTCCGTGCATCACATTAACCAAAGCAGGTGGTTATGAAAAATAGATTCTTCAAATCCCTGTCTGTCTCAGAAAGAAACCAATACTTTTAAACCAAACTCAGTTTAAAAGCAAGTCTATTACATAGAGTGTCTTTTTAATACACAGCTAATAATGGAAGATCAGGTTCATTTCAGGATAGATCTTTGAAGTCTACCTTTAGGGTTAACTGGCAAAAAAACTGTATTGATTGACATCAACCAGCTTGCTGCTTTATCCCCGCTGACCACACTTTGGATCGATATGCGGGTCTCACATTTCCCCGATCATGTGAATAAATTCCTGTTGGGTCTCCTCATAGGCTATAAGGTTTCCACAGGCAAACATTACTTATAGAGAACTAGATTTTTCCCCTAACATTTCTTCTCAAATTCTGAATAATCAATAGATCTTCGTAAACAATCTTTAGACTTCAAATCTCACTCATGCAAACTATATCCCTTTGTCAATCTCTCAGGATATTGGAAACTTGAATGGGGGATGGTCTGTACTTTTACATTCAATTATACGTTTCCTTTGAGAGACAAAGCCTCATTTCCTGGCTGCAGTTCCAAATTATGATATTATGTGGTAAAATATACATCGTTTGTATATTGCTTTTCATGACCTCGAGATGTCTCCAAGTGATTAATAACTAATTCATGTTTGAAGTGCACTTGTTGTTGTATGTAATGTATTTGGGACAAGGAAGTGGGAAAAGTGAATACATGGTACAAGCAAGATAAATGGAGTGTGCTGAAAAGAAACTCAATGGACCATGAAGCATATGTGGAGAGAGTGATAAAGTGTTGTCATTTTGGGTTAAAGGTCCTCCACCAGATGGAGAATAGGTTGGAAATCAAACATGCTTTATGTTTCAAGGAAGGAGGATCAATGACATGAACAAAGAGACAGAGGCAGAGAGACCGTTAGCACAGAAGCAGACCCTTTGGTCCCCAGCAACTACCAACTAGCCACCAACACACACCACCGTAAGGCTACAACATAGGCCATTCAGCCCATCGAGTCTGCTCGGCCATTTCATCATGGCTGATCCTGGATCCCACTCAGCCCCATAACTCCTGCCTTCTTGCCATATCCTATGGTGCCCAGACCAATCAGGAAACTATCAACTTCCACCTTAAACACACCCATGGGCTTGGTCTCCACTGCAGTCTGTGGCAGAGCATTCCACAGATTCACTACTCTCTGGCTAAAAAAAATCCTCCTTATCTCTGTTCTAAAAGGACACTCCTCAATTTTGAGGCTGTGCCCTCTAGTTCCAGATACCCACAACATAGGAAACATCCACCCTATCCAGTCCTTACAACATTCAGTAGGTGTCAATAAGATCTCCCTGTATTCTTCTAAATTCCAGTGAGTACAGGCACAAAGCTGCCAAACGCTCCTAATATGTTAACCTCTTCATTCCCAGAATCATCCTCATGAACCTCCTCTGGACTCTCTCCAATGACAACACATCTTTTCTGAGATATGGAGCCCAAAACTGTTGACAGTACTGTAAGTGCAGCCTGATTAGTGTCTTATAAAGCATTATCTTCTTGCTTTTATATTCTATTCCTCTTCAAATAAATGCCAACATCGCATTTTCCTTCTTTACCGCAGACTCAACCTCTAAATTAAACTTCTGGGAGTCTTGCACGAGGATTCCTAAGTCCTCTGCCACTTGAATCTTCTCCCCATTTAGATAATAGTCTGCATTATTGTTCCTTTTATCTAAATGCATTATCATACAACTCCCAACACTGTATTCCATCTGCCACTTTTTTGCCCATTCTTCCAATTTGTCCACGTCTTGCTGCAATCGCATTGCTTCCTCAGCACTACCTACGCCTCCACTTATCTTCACATCATCCGCAAGCATTGCCACAAAACCATCAATTCCGTTATCCAAATCATTGACAATGTGAAAAGCAGTGGTCCCAATACTGACCCCTGAGGAACACCACTAGTCACTGGTAGCCCACCAGAAAAAGCCTCTTTTATTCCCATTCACTGCCTCCTGCCTGTCAGCCATTCCTCTATCCATGTTGGTATCTTTCCTGTAACACCATGGGATTTTATCTTGTTAATCAGCTTCATATGTGGCACCTTATCAAATGCCTTCTGAAAATCCAAGTAAGTGACATTCACTGCCTCTCCTTTGTCCACCGTGCTTGTTACTTCCTGGAATAACTTTAACAGATTTGTCAGGGAAGATTTCCCTTCACAGAAACCGTGCTGACTTTGATTTATTTTATCATTAGTTTCCAAGTACCTCCAAAAACTCATCCTTAATAATAGACTCCAATACTTTCCCAACCACTGTAGCCCAGGTGGCTTATTCACCTTAAGACCTTTGAGTTTGCCAAGCGCTTCTTCCTTTGTAATAGTAATGGCACTCACTCCTGCTCCCTGACATTCACGGACCTCTGGCACACTGCTAGTGTCTTCCACAGTGATGACAGATGCAAAATACCCATTAAGTTCACCTGCCATTTTTTTGTCCTGCAATACTACCTCACCAGCATAATTTTTCAGTGGTCCAATTTCAAGTCTAACCTGCTTTTTACTCTTCATATAACTGAAAAAGCTTGTAACAAGACACACAAAATGCTGGTGAACACAGCAGGCCAGGCAGCATCTCTAGGAAGAGGTACAGTCGACATTTTGGGCCGAGACCCTTCGTCAGGACTAACTGAAAGAAGAGATAGTAAGAGATTTGAAAGTGAGAGGGGGAGGGGAGATCCAAAATGATAGGAGATGACAGGAGGGGGAGGGATGGAGCCAAGAGCTGGACACTTGATTGGCAAAAGGGATACAAGACTGGAGAAGGGAGAGGATCATGAGACAGGAGGCCTAGGGGGAAAGAAAGGGGGAGGGGAGAACCAGAGGAAGATATAGTGAAAGAGACAGAGGGAGAAAAAAAAGAGAGAAAGAAAGGGGGAAAATAATAAATAAATAAATAAATAACAAATGGGGTACAGAGGGGAGGAGGGGCATTAACAGAAGTTAGAGAAGTCAATGTTCATGCCATCAGTTTGGAGGCTACCCAGATGGAATATAGGGTGTTGTTCCTCCAACCTGAGTGTGGCTTCATCTTTACAGTAGAGGAGGCCATGGATGGGCATATCAGAATGGGAATGGGACGTGGAATTGAAATGTGTGGCCACTGGGAGATCCTGCTTTCTCTGGCGGATAGAGCACAAATGTTCAGCAAAATGATTTCCCAGTCTGCGTCGGGTCTCACCAATATATAGAAGACAGCACCGGGAGCACCGGATGCAGTATATCACACTAGCCAACTCCCAGGTGAAGTGTCACCTCACCTGGAAGGACTGTCTGGGGCCCTGAATGGTGGTGAGGGATGAAGTGTAAGGGCATGTGTAACACTTGTTTCGCTTACAAGGATAAGTGCCAGGAGAGAGATCGGTGGGGAGGGATGGGGTGACAAATGGACAAGGGAGTCACATAGGGAGCGATCCCTGCGGAAAGCAGAGGGGGGGGAGGGAAAGATGTGCTTGGTGGTGGGATCCCGTTGGAGGTAGCGGAAGTTACAGAGAATTATATGTTGGAACCAAAAGCTGGTGGGGTGGTAGGTGAGGACAAGGGGAACCCTATCCCTAGTGGGGTGGCGGGAAGCTGGGGTGAGTGCAGACGTGCGTGAAATGGGAGAGATGCATTTGAGAGCAGAGTTGATGGTGGAGGAAGGGAAGTCCCTTTCTTTAAAAAAGGAAGACATCTCCTTCATCCTGGAATGAAAAGCATCATCCTGAGAGCAGATGCTGCGGAGACGGAGGAATTGCGAGAAGGGGATGGCATTTTTGCAAGAGACAGGGTGGGAAGAGGAATAGTCCAGGTAGCTGTGAGAGTCCGTAGGCTTATAGTAGACATCAGTAAATAAGCAGTCTCCAGAGATAGAGACAGAAAGATCAAGAAAGGGGAGGGAGGTGTCGGAAATGTACCAGGTAAATTTGAGGGCAGGGAAAGTTGGAGGCAAAGTTAATGAAGTCAACGAGCTCAGCGTGCGTGCAGGAAGCAGTGCCAATGCAGTTGTCGATGTAGCGAAGGACAAGTGGGGGACGGATACCAGTATAGGCTTGGAACATAGATTGTTCCACAAAGCCAGCAAAAAGGCAGGCATAGCTGGGACCCATACGAGTGCCCATGGCTACACCCTCAGTTTTGAGGAAGTGGGAGGAGCCAAAGGAGAAATTATTAAGAGTAAGGACTAATTCTGCCAGACGGAGGAGAGTGATGGTAGAGGGGAACTGGTTAGGTCTGGAATCCAAAAAGAAGTGGAGAGCTTTGAGACCTTCCTGGTGGGGGATGGAAGTATATAGGAACTGGACATCCATAGTGAAAATAAAGCGGTGGGGGCCAGGGAACTTAAAATCATTGAAAAAATTCAGAGTGTGAGAAGTGTCATGAACATAGGTGGGAAGGGATTGAACAAGGGGGGATAAAACAGTGTCAAGATATGCAGAAATGAGTTCGGTGGGGCAAGAGCAAGCTGAGACAATGGGTCTACCTGGACAGGCAGGTTTGTGGATCTTGGGTAGAAACGGAAAGTGTGGGGCGTGGGAACTATAAGGTTGGTGGCAGTGGATGGGAATCTTCTAGCATCCTGTTTTATATTATTGGCCTGTCAGCCCTCACATTTCATCTTTTCCCTTCTTATAGTTTCTTAAGTTGATTTTAAAGCTTCCTAATCATCCAACTTCCCACTCACTTTTGCTATCTAATATGTTATTTCCTTAGCTTTTATGTAGTCCTTAAATTCCTTTGTCAGCCTCGGTTGCCTAGCCCTGCCATTTGAGAACTTCTTCCTCTGTGGTACATATCTATCCTGCATCTTGTGAACTATTCCCAGAA
This sequence comes from Mobula hypostoma, assembly GCF_963921235.1. NCBI lineage: Eukaryota > Metazoa > Chordata > Chondrichthyes > Myliobatiformes > Myliobatidae > Mobula > Mobula hypostoma. The sequence continues at coordinate 111,385,877 of NC_086104.1, forward strand.
ACTTCAGCCATCTCTGCTCTGTCATCATCCCCACCAGTATCCTTCTCCAATCCACCTGGACAAGCTCCCCTCTCAAGCCTTTGTAATTCCCTTTATTCCATTGCGATACTGATACATGTGACTTGTGCTTCTCCCTCTCAAATTGCAGTATGAATTCAATCATATTATGATCACTGTCCCCTGAGGGTTCCTTTACATTCAACTCCCCAATAAGATCTGGGTTACTATACAACACCCAATCTAAGGTTGCCTTTCCTCAAGTAGGCTCAGGCACAAGCTGTTCTAAAAAGCCATCTTGTAGGCATTCAACAAATTCCCTTCCTTGTGATCTGACACCAACCTGATTTTCCCAATCCCCTTGCATATTAAAGTCCCCCAGTACAATTGTGACATTACCCTTATTACATGCCCTTTCCAGCTCCCTTTGCAATCTCAATCCCACATCTTTGCTACTATTTGGAGGCCTGTAGATGATTCCCATAATGGCTTTTTCAACCTTTGCAGTTTCTTAACTCCTCCCACAAAGATTCAACATTCTCTGACCCTTTGTCACCTCTTTCTAAAGATGTAATTCCACCTCTTACCGACAAAGCCACACCACCGCCTACGCCTTCCTGCCTGTCCTTTCGATACAAAGTATATCCTTTGATATTAAGCTCCCAACTATGGCCTTCTTTCAGCCATGACTCAGCGATACCCACAATGTCATACCGACCAAACTCTAATTGCGCCATGAGTTCATTCACCTTTTTCCGAATGCTACAGGCATCCAAATAGAGCAACTTCAGTCCTGCATTCTTCACTCTTTTGAATTTTACCTCTGGACAATTTACCTCTTTACTCTGTCTGTATTTATACCTAGTCATTGGCTTGTCCTTCCTTACATTCACGTTACACCCATCATCTACTTGTAAACCTGCTGGCACATCCTCAGCTTCATCATCCTCATCATCCTAGTTCCCATTCTCCTGCCATATTAAATTAAACCACTCCCTAGTAAATCTCTAAAAGGCTCTAGTAAATCTGCCCACAAGAATATTAGTCCCCCTCGGATTCAAGTGCAACCCACCCCTTTTGTACAAGTCACGCTTGCCCCAAAAGAGGTCCCAATTATCCAGAAATCTGAATCCCTGCCCCCGATCCAATTCTTCAGCCACACATTTATCTGCCATCTCATTCTATTCCTATACTCAGGGTCGTGTGGCACAGGCAGCAATCCTGAGATTTCTACCCTTGAGGTCCTACTTCTCAGCTTCCTTCCTAACTCCCTATATTCTTTTTTTCAGTATCTCCTCTTTTTCTACCTTTGTCACTGGTACCACTATGTACCATGACTTCTGTCTGCTCACCCATCCTTATCAGGATACTGTGGACATGTCCAGAAACATCATCGACCCTGGCACCTGGGAGGCAAACTACCATCTGTGTTTCCTTTTAGCGCCCACAGAATAGCTATTGGCAAAGTACACTCAGTGGCCACTTGATTATCTACACCTGGTCATTTGCTCGTTAATGCAATTATCTCATCAGCCAATCACGTGGCAGCAACTCAATGTATGAAAGCATGCTGACATGGTCAAGAGATTCAGTTGTTGCACAGACCAAACAGTAGAATGGAGAAGAAATATGATCTATATGACTTTGACAGTGGAATGATTGTTGGCACCAGACAGGGTGGTTTGAGTATCACAGAAACTGCTGAACTCAAAGTTCAAAGTACATTTATTATCAAAGAATGTATACAGTATGCAACCTTGAGATTTTTCTTCTTGCAGACAGCTTCAAAGCAAAGAAACACCATAGATAAAATAAACTCTCACACAGCAAGACCATCAAATGTGTTGAAAAAAAGAATAAGTCACACAAACAGCAAAAAGTAAACAAGTAACATGCAAAGTATTAAACACCAAACCGCAGAGACCAAAGCCACTGGCCGCTGAGGTGAGTAAAGTCAGTCCAGGAGCCAATGGCCTTGCCACAGCCACCAAGTCAGTCAGTTGAGTGTTATGTTGTTGGTTGCAGACCACAGCTGCAGATCGAGATCCACGCTGAAGTGTCTCGATCAAATCATGCAAGTAGTGGAAACGCTTTCAGTGCTGAGGACATTAGACATCAAACTGCAGCTGAAAGTGAGTCCACAGCTACGTGCCCCGAGCCACCAAGGAATTGAACCTTGCAGCATGAAAGACTCCAACAGCACCCGCCAGCAACAGCGAGCGGGAGACCGGTCAAACGCAGGCTGACAGCACTGAACACCCATTCATCTTCTGCTCTTGTCTTTGTCAATTTTAACTTTGCTCAGTCGGCACCGAGTAACATAGTCGACCACAGGTTCATATTCTGCCATTACAAATTCATGCAGCATACACCTCAGCGGTGACTGTAGCTCGATACCAGACCGAATCCCCAGGAATTGATGAAGCGTACACCACCAGCGATGACTGTAGCTCATCACCAGGCCAAATCCTCAGGAATTGATGCAACATACACCACCATCGATGACTGTAGCTCATCATCAGGCCAGATCCCCAGGAGATCACAGAAGCACCAGGTCTTTCAGTCAGTCCAAAAATGCATTCCTAAAAGGGAAGTTGCAGGCTGCAATCGATCCCAGTTCAGAAGAAGAAGTATACTTAGAAGAAGAAATTGTCAGAATGGGGTTTTCCTGGGGTTCCCACACACAACTGTCTCTAGAGTTTACAGAAAATAGTGCAAAAAACATAAAGCATCCAGTGAGCAGCAGTTCTGTGAGGAAAATCGGCTTGTTAATGAAAGAATTCAAAGGAGAATGGCCAGACTGGTTCAAGCCGACAGGAAAACAACTAACTCAAATAACCATGCTTTATGACAGTGGTGGGGAGAAGGGCATCCCTGAATGCACAAGATAAACCTTAAAGTGAATGGGCTACAGCGGGAGAAGACCCGACCAGGTTCCAGTCCTGTATTGAAATGAATTGAATTGACTTTACTTCTTACATCCTTCACATACATGAGGAGTAAAAATCTTTACGTTATGTCTCCACCTAAATGTGCAATGTCCAATCATAGTAATAAATAGAACAGTCAATGTAACATAGAAATAGACTCACATCAGTGTGAGTTGATCAGTCTGATGGCCTGGTGGAAGAAGCTGTCCCGGAGCCTGTTGGTCCTGGCTTTGTGCTGTGGTACCGTTTACTGGATGGTAGCAGCTGGAATAGATTGTGGTTGGGGTGACTAGGGTCCCCAATGATCCTGTGGGCCCTTTTTACACACCTGTCCTTGTAAATGTTGTGAAAGGAAAATCATGTCTGACGAATCTCATAGAATTTTTTGAGGATGTAACTAGTAGAGTGGATAGGGGAGAACCAGTGGATGTGGTATATTTGGATTTTCAAAAGGCTTTTGACAAGGTCCCACATAGGAGATTAGTGTGCAAACTTAAAGCACACGGTATTGGGGGTAAGGTATTGGTGTGGGTGGAGAATTGGTTAGCAGACAGGAAGCAAAGAGTGGGAATAAACGGGACCTTTTCAGAATGGCAGGCGGTGACTAGTGGGGTACCGCAAGGCTCAGTGCTGGGACCCCAGTTGTTTACAATATATATTAATGACTTGGATGAGGGAATTAAATGCAGCATCTCCAAGTTTGCGGATGACACGAAGCTGGGTGGCAGTGTTAGCAGTGAGGAGGATGCTAAGAGGATGCAGGGTGACTTGGATAGGTTGGGTGAGTGGGCAAACTCATGGCAGATGCAATTTAATGTGGATAAATGTGAAGTTATCCACTTTGGTGGCAAAAATAGGAAAACAGATTATTATCTGAATGGTGGCCGATTAGGAAAAGGGGAGGTGCAACGAGACCTGGGTGTCATTATACACCAGTCATTGAAAGTGGGCATGCAGGTACAGCAGGCGGTGAAAAAGGCGAACGGTATGCTGGCATTTATAGCGAGAGGATTCGAGTACAGGAGCAGGGAGGTACTACTGCAGTTGTACAAGGCCTTGGTGAGACCACACCTGGAGTATTGTGTGCAGTTTTGGTCCCCTAATCTGAGGAAAGACATCTTTGCCATAGAGGGAGTACAAAGAAGGTTCACCAGATTGATTCCTGGGATGGCAGGTCTTTCATATGAAGAAAGACTGGATGAACTGGGCTTGTACTCGTTGGAATTTAGAAGATTGAGGGGGGATCTGATTGAAACGTATAAGATCCTAAAGGGATTGGACAGGCTAGATGCAGGAAGATTGTTCCCGATGTTGGGGAGGTCTAGAACGAGGGGTCACAGTTTGAGGATAGAGGGGAAGCCTTTTAGGACCGAGGTTAGGAAAAACTTCTTCACACAGAGAGTGGTGAATCTGTGGAATTCTCTGCCACAGCAAACTGTTGAGGCCAGTTCATTAGCTATGTTTAAAAGGAAGTTAGATATGGCCCTTGTGGCTACAGGGGTCAGGGGGTATGGAGGGAAGGCTGGGTTCTGAGTTGGATGATCAGCCATGATCATAATAAATGGCGGTGCAGGCTCGAAGGGCCGAATGGCCTACTCCTGCACCTATTTTCTATGTTTCTATGTTTCTATGTTTCTAAATTCACAACTTCAGATGCGTTGGGCTGTCCACACCACTCTCTGCAGAGTACTGCGATTAAGGGAGGTACAGTTCCCAAACCAGAGAGTGATGCAGCCAGTCAGGATGCTCTCAATGTGCCCCTGTAGAAAGTTCTTAGGATTTGGGGATCCATTCCAAACTTCGTCATCCGTCTGAGGTGAAGGAGGCGCTGTTGATGGTGTGTACAGACCACGTGGTGTGTACCACAGAGTGTAAAACTCAATCATTTGTCCCTGTTTCTGCTGCAGCACCCCTCAAACTCACCCTGCACAATTATAAAGTCAAGGGCAGGAGGTTCACTGCTGCCTGGGAGCTCCCCTCTGAGATCCACATCATCCCAACTTGGAAATGAATATATTGGGACACAACATATTCCACAGGTACAGAGAATCTTGAACAACATGCAGAGTGCTGAAAGATCTGAGCAGGTCAGGCAGTACCTATGGAGGGAAATGAACTGCTGTTTCAGGGTCTTGGCCCGAAATATCCACTGTTTGTTTCCTCCATAGATGCTGTCTGACCAACTGACTTCCTCCAGCACTTTGTGTATTTTGCTCAGTAATTTATTAATGTTCTTTTATTTTCAGAGTCTAGTTAAAATGGATTCCTCATCTACAAGGAGTGCTGCCACAAGAAAGCAGCGTCCATCTTCAAGGATTTACGCCATCCAGACCACGCTCTCTTCTCACTTCTGCCATCGGGAAGGGGGTACCTGAGCCTTAGGACCCACGCCACCAGCTTCTGGAACAGTTATTACCCCTCAACCATCAGGCTGCTGAACCAGCATGGATAACTTCACTCACCTCAACTCTGAACTGACTCTAAAACCGATGGACTCACTTTCAAAGACTCTGCAGGTCATGTTCTCAATATTATTTATTACTTGTGTATGCATTTATTTATAATTTTTTTGTATTTGAACAATTTGTCTATTTTTGTTCATGTGTAGTTTTTCATTGAGTCCATTCTATTTCTTCATTTCTATTGTGAATGCCTGTAAAATATGAATCTCAGGGTAGTATATGATGATGTGTCTCTACTTTGAGAATGACTTTACTTTGAACCTGGAATTTGAATGAATCCTGAAAACTCTTACCCTTTGGCATTTTGGGAACATCTTCCACTGCTCAATTTAAAATAGTTCTTCACTTCCAAATTGTCCATGAGAAGCTGGAAGAACTACATTCAATATATACATTTATTTGGTTTTATTCAATCTTTCAAAGTTTCAGTTTCCACTGCAAACATCAAAGTTAATATTATAGGCTTCAAGGTGCTAAATGGCAACAGAAATATTATGTTTAACTTGATGGCTTATGTAGTTGCTGCCTGCACTCATTGTATTTACAACGTTATCATAACAGAGAACGAATGCTTACAATTATATATTGTCTTACTGCAATAAAACATGCCAGGGTTTGTTATCAAAAAATAAAACTGAACCAGAAAACACATGGAAGGCATGTCAGGTCTGCAGAGGCAGCCACTTCCCAGTCTCCACCCAGCTAACAGGAATCACCTTTGTTACGTACCTCGTAACTGGGTTGCCAAACCAGCAGAAATGGATCACTCAGTTGGAGTCTGGAGTACTAGAACTAAGAAAGTTTTATTAAAGAAACAAGCAACACAGTAATCGAAAGGATAATAAATGCAACAGTTCAGCGATGATAACCACACATGTGCACAGAATTAAGATAGAAGCATCAATCAAGCTCTATCGTTGTCTAGGGTTAAATGACCAAATTTCAAAGTGACTCAAAGTTCAGTCCAGTTTAGTAGTTCAGTTCGCAGTAATCGTTGCCATGGTGATGGACAACGTGGGGGGGAGAGAGAGAGGGAGAACGGGAACGACTGATCATTCAGAAACGGCTTCCACTCACAGACCGGCGATATGGCTCACAAGCAACTTTTGGGCGGGTCCTTGGTGATGTCACCTGAGGTCACCGACTGTGACCCCTCCTCCAGATGCGGTCGATCCTCTGCAGTGAACCCGGCACCCAGGCAAGGGCGGACACACACCGGGTTCCCGCTGATCGTACCTTTCCACCCTGTCCGTTGTCTAGTACTTCCCACCGACTCGTGAGAGGCGCACCGCTTCCAGGGTCTCGTTACCTCGGGTGGCGGGTGTGTCTGCCTTAGCGAACCTGTCCCTTTTTATCCCCTTGCTGGGGTATCGCCTGTCCATCACTTCAAACAGTTCAAGGTTCAAAGGGGGGAGCTGCTCCAGACAGCTCTCTCTCCCCCGTCCCTTCATTACACATCTCCAGATGCTGCTCCATTGTTCCTTATCTCTCCTTCCCCTGAGGGCAGGTGGCAGACCACTTGCTGATGTCACTGATGCTAACCCAGGCCAGCAAACATCTTAATTTTATGTGTATTCTCGTCACACTTCCCCCCTTTTAAGGATTTTTACCGGGAGGTAAAAATTACAAACATGACTACATTATTTGATACACACACAAATATACATCTTTATCAGTTATTTGGCTAATACAGAGAATTTGAAATTGTCAGCACCTTGACAGACAGTCATCCATTTTCTGTTCCTTTTACACGTGTTATTAATAATCCCTTAGACCAGGCTCCAACTCAGCAAACTTCATAGTGGCCAAAAACACTGATGAATTGCGACCAATGTAACCTCTCATTTGGTTTTGTCCCGGACCACAATAACAAGGGTCGTCCCATTCCGACTCAGTTTTCTCTCGCAAGGGCTTAGTAGGAGGGGGACGGGTATTGACCGCAGAGTTTTTGCAAAACTTCCTGCAGTACCCCACCATCTCCAAGAGCCTTCTGAGGGCCCTCTTGTCTGTCGGGGTTGGGAGGTCAGCAATAGCCTGCACTGTAGCTTGCATCACTGCCAGCTGTCCCTGTGTCACCACAATTCCCAGGTAAGTGACCCTCGTGTGGCCGAATTCATTTTTTTCAAGGTTCACTATCAAACTGGCTTCAGACAGCCGTATTAAATTGCCAATACACACCTCTGTATTCATCAGCCCTTTAGTCAGGAATTACTCATTATATATGAGTGTTCTTTACTAGGCTGCCCTATTGTAACAGATATCACCCAACGTCCCAGTTCTTTGCATTTCCTCGGGACAATCAAACACACGGGTGCGAGTCGTTTAATTACTCCTTCTAAAGATTCGCTTTGTTCGGGGATTAAGGGAGAGACCTTATCAGTAGACCTGGCCAAAACAATAGCCTTCTCCCATCTGACCGATCCCATCCTAATCTTTTCAAAATGTTTTTTTCCTCTTATCAGGGGGCCCCTAGCTTCATTGATATCCACGCTAACACCGACTAGGTTTGTTAGCATATCAAAAGCCGGTGACCGTCTCAGTTCGCGTCGGTCATGATCAATAACATTCTTCCCCCTGGGCAGCCGGTAAATCTCTTTCATGATTCCACCAACTGTTTCCTCCAGCACCGCAAAATGTCCACCGGGGGGTACCTCGTGGGCCATGTTAAAAACCTCATCCCCATAACTCTTTTGCACCACCCCCCACTCCTCATCTGCGGGTACTGTACTTGATTTCCCTTTTTTTCTTAGCACTTCCTTCTCCACACAATAGTCTACTAGTTCCCTTGTTAAAGCTGTGTCAGAGAGAGCGGTCTCTGCCACAACTATCAGCCCCTCGTCTCGCTCCTGCGTCTGCACAAATTCTTTCCTGGCTACTGCTACGTCCGTCCCAGCTCCCTCACTACCTCTTATCTCACTACACCCCGTCTCATACAAGGTTGGCAGAAATGTTTCAGCTAAATTCACTATCGCTGGCTCGTGATGAACCCGCGAGTCCATGAGCGGGGCCTCAATGCTGGCAGGCTGACCTGTCAATCTCACGACTGGGAACACGATTCCTCCGGCGATGTCATTACCGAGCAAGACTTCCACGTCTTTCATCGGTAATTCGGAACTCACCCCGATCGTGACTAGTCCAGAGACCAGGTTGCTCTGTAAGTGTATCTAGTGCAGAGGGACTGACTCTGTCCCTTCCCCAACACCTTTGACCTCTACCTCCCCAGTCTGGGTCTCTGAGCTAAACTCTAATACACTCTTCAGTATTAGTGACTGACACGCTCCCGTGTCTCTCCAGATCCGCACTGGAACTGGTTTTAACCTCTCCTTCACTGACACCAATCCGGCCGAGATAAACCTCTCGCGCCCTTCCTGGACTTTTTCAGACCTGTCCTTCCCTAGCGGTTCGCTTAACAGCTCGATACAACCATTCAAAATTTCCGCTTTTCCTTTCCCCGTCTCCTTCCTTGGGGCAAAGCACCTGGACGCAAAGTGTCCGGCTTTCCCACAATTATAACAGACGACCCCAGGAGACTTCCTACCAGACTGCTCCCGGTCTACCTTATCCTTTTCACTAGTCCCTGGCTTACTTTCTGACTTTTCCGGCGGACTCTCCCCGCCGTCCTGACTACCCTTCTGGTAGCCTTTACTCGGGGCAAACTTCATTTTATGCATCAACGCATACTCATCCGCTAACTTAGCAGTTGCGGCTAACGTGGCTGCCTCTTTCTCATCGAGGTAGGGTCTCATACCCTCAGGGACACAACCTTTAAACTGCTCAATCAGGATCAGTTGTAGCAGTTTGTCATAATCCCCCTCTACCCCCTTCGAGGCGCACCAACGCTCACAATATGTCTGCATCTCACGGGCAAACTCCAAATACGTGCGGTCCCACCGCTTCCTCGCATTCCGGAACCTCTGCCGGTATGCCTCCGGGACCAACTCATAAATCCTGAGGATGGCCTCTTTCACCACCTCATACCTCTGGGCATCTTCCGCGGACAAAGCTGAGTAAGCTTCTTGGGCCTTCCCTTTCAGTACACTCTGAAGTAAGACAACCACTTATCCCTCGGCCAGTCCTGATTTATAGCCACTTTTTCGAAGTGGAGAAAGTACCGATCCACGTCGGTATTGTCAAATGGGGGAACCAGCCTAACCTCCTGGGTCGCCCGGAACCCTCCACCTTGGTTTGGCACGAGCCCCTGCTCGGCCCTTATCTTTAACTTCTCCAGCTCAAATTCCCTTTCCCTCTGTTTCTCCTCTCTCTCCAACTGTCTGTCCCTCTCTTTCTCTTCTCTCTCCATCTGTCTGTCCCTCTCTTTCTCTTCGTGTTCTAACTGCCGTACCCGGAACTCGTGCACGAGTCTCAGTTTTTCAAGCTGTACCTGTACCGCGTCTCCAGCAGGTTTTTCAATAGACACCACCCCCAGCTCACTTTGGGGAAACACACCTTTAGATACATAGTGCTCTATAATAGCTCTGTGTATCTCCTCTCTCCTCATTGTCGACTTCACCTTAGCAAGATTCAACCGTTTGGCCACAGCTATCAATTCCGATTTCCTGGCATCCTCTAATGCCTCCAAGGTCGGCGCCTTTATAAATTCCTCAGCCTCCATTTCTGCTGTTTGTCTTTTCTTTCTTTCGGGAATTTTAACCCAATCAATTTACTCCGTCCCAAATTTAGCGTTCAAAATCGCGGACGAGAACCCCACTTATGTTACGTACCCCGTAACTGGGTTGCCAAACCAGCAGAAATGGATCACTCAGTTGGAGTCTGGAGTACTAGAACTAAGAAAGTTTTATTAAAGAAACAAGCAACACAGTAATCGAAAGGATAATAAATGCAACAGTTCAGCGATGATAAACACACATGCGCACAGAATTAAGATAACAGCATCAATCAAACTCTATCGTTGTCTAGGGGTAAATAACCAAATTTCAAAATGACTCAAAGTTCAGTCCAGTTTAGTAGTTCAGTTCGCAGTAATTGTTGCCATGGCGATGGACAACGTGGGGGAAGAGAGAGATAGAACAGGAACAACTGATCATTCAGACATAGCTTCACTCACAGACCGGCGAGATGGCTCACAAGCAGCTTTCGGGCGGGTCCTTGGTGATGTCACCTGAGGTCACCGACTGTGACCCCTCCTCCAGATGCGGTCGATCCTCTGCAGTGAACCCGGCACCCAGGCAAGGGCGGACACACACCGGGTTCCCGCTGATCGTACCTTTCCACCCTGGCTGTTGTCTGGAACTTTCCACCGACTCGTGAGAGGCGTACCGCTTCCAGGGTCTCGTTACCTCGGGTGGCGTGTGTGTCTGCCTTAGCGAACCGGTCCCTTTTTATCCCCCTGCTGGGGCATCGCCTGTCCATCACTTCAAACAGTTCAAAGTTCAAAGGGGGAGCCGCTCCAGACAGCTCTCTCTCTCCCCCGTCCCTTCATTACACATCTCCAGACGCTGCTCCATTGTTCCTTATCTCTCCTTCCCCTGAGGGCAGGTGGCAGACCACTTGCTGATGTCACTGATGCTAGCCCAGGCCAGCAAACATCTTAATTTTATGTGTATTTTCGTCACACCTTCCATTCATTTCCAACTCATCACCTGCAGCCTAGTTAAACCCAGCTCTCATCCACAGCCTCAGCCACTTGCTCCTAGCCTTCAGTTACCTTGTTGAGTTACTGTAAGTATCTGTGCTCGGTTGAGGGAGAGCGACAGAGATCGGTTGTAAGTTTAAGTAGGCGGGCTGATGATGGTTTTAGAGCTGTCAGGTTCACTTACACCGTAGTGACAGCTGTCAGTTATTTGAAAGGGGGGAAAGTTTTCATTTTAATTCCACATCCCATTCCCATTCTGACATGTCTATCCACGGCCTCCTCTACTGTAAAGATGAAGTCACACTCAGGTTGGAGGAACAACACCTTATATTCCGTCTGGGTAGCCTCCAACCTGATGGCATGAACATTGACTTCTCTAACTTCCGCTAAGGCCCCACCTCCCCCTCGTACCCCATCTGTTACTCATTTTTATGCACACATTCTTTCTCTTACTCTCCTTTTTCTCCCTCTGTCCCTCTGAATATACCTCTTGCCCATCCTCTGGGTCACCCCCCCCCCTTGTCTTTCTTCCCGGACCTCCTCCTCTCGTATCCCCTTTTGCCTATCACCTGTCCAGCTCTCGGCTCTATCCCTCCCCCTCCTGTCTTCTCCTATCATTTTGCATCTCCCCCTCCCCCTCCAGCTTTCAAATCCCTTACTCACTCTTCCTTCAGTTAGTCCTGACGAAGGGTCTCGGCCTGAAACGTTGACTGCGCCTCTTCCTATAGATGCTGCTTGGCCTGCTGCGTTCACCAGCAACTTTGATGTATGTTGCGGGAAAGTTTTCAGTGTGTCTTCTCTGGCTAGGAGGGAAGCTAAATTTCTTGCAGTGCCAGGGGGATCATGCCCCTCCTTCAAATGTTCAGCTGATCAGAGAGGTGTCAGGAAACTTAGTGGAGGCCCAGTGGGGGAATGGCTTGGGGTCTCTGGGGAGGCACGTTCCCAGCAATGTACCAATGAACTTCCACAAGGAAAAGACCCTATTCCTGAAGGCTTAGAGGGACTATGCCCCCGGGTGTCGTTATGGATAGAGGGAAGCAATGCTAAAGCCATCTTCGACCCTGGGGCGCAGATCAGGTTGTTGTGTAGTTCGTTTTACAACCGGTGTCTGAAGCATTTACCCTTGACAACCACAAGGGCACTGGAGATTTTGGGTACCAGTGCCAGTAGTTATCCAGAAGATGATGATTGGTTAATGACCCTGGAGTTCATGGGGGCATTGTCTGGGCACCCAGCGTCTCGAGTTGCTTCTGAGGACGTGTGTAGCAGCCTTGAGCCGGTACCGAATTTAAACGACCCAGCGGTGGTACGGCTTGGGGAAAGTAGCTGAGGGTGAGACCCTCTTAGTAGATGCTCCAAACTACCACGAGGGAGGGGAGTTGACCACTGAAGACACCTCAGTGAGAGAGAGGTCACGGCAACTGGACCCTGGCGTTGTGGAAGATGGAGGAAGCGTGTGTGCGGATTATGCGATGTGGTTTAATGTGCTGGATCTGAGGAGTAGATGTTGCCGGATCTGAGGAGTGCGGCTGTCGAGCTGAAGACGGCCGTTATTAGTTCCCTAGGATTCTTCCGATCGGAAAAGATGCCCAGGGGCATATCCGGAGCTCCTGCATCCTTCCCGTGGGGCATGAGGAAGACCATGGGGGAAGTGAAGGTGTGTGGAGTTTTGGTGTATGTGGATGACCGCCTAGAGCTTGGATTCGCCTGGGGGGGCGAGGCGAGTGGCTGAGCCTGGGTGACCGAAGCAAAATGTCAAATGTGGAGGAGTTTTTGGCCGGAGGAGTTTGGTGCAAGGTGAGAAAAATGACGCGACATATCAGCTGAACTTCCTGGTGTTGGAACAGATGGTGGTGGACCTGGGGATGGAAACCCAGGTCATCGATCTGAATGAGACACAGAGCAGAGGGGATTTGCACCGCTGAACTGAGTGCTCAGAAATGCCGGCCAGAGACTGAGTGCCGTGCTTGTGGGACGACCATTGCAGACTCGGAATTCACGCTCGTCAACGTGGAGAAGGAGCAACGGAATTCCGAGCCGACACTGCGGTCATGTACTGATGAATTAATCCAGCGAGAAGAAACAATGACCCACCTTCGAAGGGATCAGCAGAAACTCAAGACGTTGATTCAGAACAGATTGGAAGACTTACAAGTTGGGGAAGATCAAGGAAGTGTTCTGACTGTCAACAGAAAACCGAGAGCCCAGGGAGGGGAGTTTGACTACACTCCCGAGAAGGTGACGAAATGGAGGACAGATCTCAGAAAAGGGAGGCGGACGCTTGAATGGAACCTGAAGATGACTATCGCGAGTTTAAATGAAGTGTAAAAACTGAAAGTTGACCTGGAAGACGTCCTCAGGAAGAAACAACCGGAGGCTGAACATTCTTTAACTGCTGCTTTTCAGGTCAGGGTGGAAGAAGCTGGTGGGGTAACTGCGTCCCAGATTGAGATGACCGGGAACCCTGAGTCAGAACTGCTGAGGCTCTGGCGGGAGTTGAAGGAGTCTCCGAAGAAGCTGACGTCTCGACTGCAGGAGGCTGAAGGGGTAGCCCCGGCTAAATGTTTCAGTTTGGAGAAACTCAAACAGCAGCTACCGATCGAGGGAATGAGGAAGGATACGGATTCGAAGGATGATGTGCTGCACATGTGGTACATGCTGCCTTTCGCTAACTTCCCCGTGATTGAGGAAGAGACCTTTGGCCCTTCTCCCACTGAGTCAGCTGTAGTGGGGAGGGCTAGCTGTGGGCAGTCTGAGTTGCGGCAGGATCAGGAAGGAGGAGAGGCGGGGCCCCGGACACGGGACTGGGGGTTCCGAGCTATAATGGTGGCCTGAGTGAGAGAGGAGTTGGCAAGCAGGCCCAAGGTATCCCTAGTAGTGTCTGAACCTTTTGGGTTTAGGTGAGGGGGTACGGAGGTCTCGGAGGGTTAAGAAGCTCCCAGATAGGTTGGTCTATGTAGCGCCCGTGGGACGGGAGTAAGGTCCTCTGTTTGGGGAGCACTGTCACTGTGTGTATCTGTGTATGTGTGTGTTGTGTGTCTGCAGGACTGGTTGGTGAGTTATTTAGAAGTCATGAGGGCATGACTTTATTTGGTGGGGGGAGAGTGTAAGGGGGTTTCGTCTCTTATGTTACTGTGTAGGCTAACTAAAATGGCTTCTTTGTTATGTTATACTTCGGAATGCTTCTTTGTTATGTTAAACACTGAGAAAGTCCTTCCCGCTAGCAGTCTGTTGAATCACGTTACTGATAAGAAGATGTTCTGAACCAATTGCGATAGTTGTTATGTTTTTGGTGTATCTGTAAGACATTGTATGTGCGGGGTTCTGGGGCAGAAGGCGGGAGAGAGGGACAGAGGATGAAACAGGTGCTGTGATGTCCACTAATAGGGTCAGACCCTGAGGAGGGCGTTCGGCAAGGAGACGGAGACGGACTCGTGTGGAGCGTCTGGTCGACCACCGTTGTTGGTCCCAGGCGGCTGGACGAGGTGGTCCGAGGGGTCGCAGGGTGAAGAAGAAGGGTCCTGAGCTCCAACTGTTTGTGCATGAAGAGATTGAACTTTGACACGTGTGGTGCCTTTTATTTTCCTTTTATATTTTATTCTCTATTAATTATATAGTTTCAGTAATATCTATAAACCGTAAATCATTTAATCGTATCTGGTGTATTGTCTGTTATTTGGGCGGGGTGGGGTACATCACACAGCATCCACACAAACTAATTACCCAGTTTGGCGGGCCGAGGGCTGTTTCCCTAGACGATAGCAAGCCGAGCGAACCTGAGGGTGGCCAGGGGGACTACACTATGGTTTCCACACCCTTCCTGTAGTGAGGCGACCAGAAACAAGCACAGTACTCCAAGTGTGGTCTGACCAGGGTCCTATATAGCTGCAACATTTTGTCTCGGCTCCTAAACTCAATCCCATGACTGATGAAGTACAATGCACCGAATGCCTTCTTAACCAGAGAGTCAACCTGCGCAGCAGCTTTGAGTGTCCTATGGATTTGGACCCCAAGATCCCTCTGATCCTCCACACTGCCAAGAGTCTTACCATTAATGCTATATTCTGCCATCATATTTGACGATGAACAACCTCACACTTATCTGGGTTGAACTCCATCTGCCACTTCTCAGCCTAGTTTTGCATCCTATCAATGTCCTGCTGTAACCTCTGACAGCCCTCCACACTATCCACAACACCCCCAACCTTTGTGTCATCAGAAAATTGACTAAAACAGCCCTCCACTTCCTCATCCAGGTCATTTATAAAAATCACAAAGAGTAGGGGTCCCAGAACAGATCCCCAAGGCACACCACTGGTCACCGACCTCCATGCAGAATATGACTCATCTACAAACACTCTTTGTATTCTGTGGGCAAGCCAGTTCTGGATCCACAAAGCAATGACCCCTTGCATTCCATGCCTCCTTACTTTCTCAATAAGCCTTGCATGGTATACCTTGTCAAATGCCTTGCTGAAATCCATATACACTACATCTACAGCTCTACCTTCATCAATGTGTTTAGTCACATCCTCAAAAAATTCAATCAGGTTCCTGAGGCATGACCTGCCTTTGACAAAGCCATGCTGACTATTCCTAATCATATTATGCCTCTCCAAATGTTCATAAATCCTGCCTCTCAGGATCTACTCCATCAACTTACCAACCACTGAAGTAAGACTCACTGGTCTGTAATTTCCTGGGCTATCTCTGCTCCTTTCTTGAATAAGGGAACAAGATCCGCAGTGCTTCAATCATCCGGAATCTCTCCAGACCTCATTGATGATACAAAAGTCATCGCTAGAGGCTCAGTAATCTCCTCCCTCGCTTCCCACAGTGGCCTGGGGTACCAGTGGTCTGGTCCCAGTGACTTATCCAACTTGATGCTTCCCAAAAGATCCAGCACATCCTCTTCCTTAATATCTACACGCTCAAGCTTTTCAGTCTGTTGCAATTCATTACTACAATCGCCAAGATCCTTTTCCGTAGTGCATACTGAAGCAAAGTATCCATTGAGTAACTCAGCTATCTCTTCCGGTTCCATACACACTTTTCCACTGTCACACTTGATTGGTCCTATTCTCTCATGTCTTATCCTCTTGCTCTTCACATACTTATAGAATGCCTTGGGGTTTTCCTTAATCCTGTCCGCCAAGGCCTTCTCATGGCCCCTTCTGGGTCTCTTAATTTCATTCTTAAGTTCCTTCCTGCTAGCCTTATAATCTTCTAGAGTTCTATTATTACCTAGTTTTTTTGAACCTTTTGTAAGCTCTTCTTTTCTTCTTGACTAGATTTACAACAGCCTTTGTACACCATGATTCCTGTACCCTACCATCCTTTCCCTGTCTCATTGGAACATACTTATGCGGAACCCCACACAAATATCCCCTAAACATTTACCACATTTCTTCTGTACATTTCCCTGAGAACATCTGTTTCCAATTTATGCTTCCAAGTTCCTGCCTGATAGACTCAAATTTCCTCTTACTCCAATTAAACGTTTTCCTAACTTATCTGTTCCTATCTCTCTCCAATGCAATGATAAAGGAGATAGAATTGTGATCACTATCTCCAAAATGCTCTCCCACTGAGAGATCTGACACCTGACCTGGTTCATTTCCCAATACCAGATCAAATACAGTCTCTCCTCTTGTAGGCTTATCTACATATTGCGTCAAGAAACCTTCCTGAACACACCTAACGAACTCCACTCCATCTAAATCCCTTACTCTAGGGAAATGTCAATCAATATTTGGGAGATTAAAATCTCCCTCCACAACAACCCTGTTATAATTACACCTTTCCAGAATCTGTCTCCCTATCTGCTCCTCGATGTCTCTGTTACTATAGGGCGGTCTATAAAAATCGCCCAGTAGAGTTATTGTCCCCTTCCTATTCCTAACTTCCACCCACAGTGGCTCCGTAGACAACCCCTTTTATATTCTATTCCCCTTGAAATAAATGGCAACATTGCATTTGCCTTCTTTACCACATACTCAATCTGTAAAGTAACGTTCTTTACTTTATACTTTATTGTTGCCAAACAATTGATACTAGAACGTACAATCATCACAGCGATATTTGATTCTGCGTTTCCCGCTCCCTGGATTACAAATCGATAGTAAATATTAAAAATTTAAATTATAAATCATAAATAGAAAATAGAAAAATGGAAAGTAAGGTAGTGCAAAAAAAACGAGAGGCAGGTCCGGATATTTGGAGGGTACGGCCCAGATCTGGGTCAGGATCTGTTCAGCAGTCTTATCACAGTTGGAAAGAAGCTGTTCCCAAATCTGGCCATACGAGTCTTCAAGCTTCTGAGCCTTCTCCCAGAGGGAAGAGGGACGAAAAGTGTGTTGGCTAGGTGGATCGTGTCCTTGATTATCCTGGCAGCACTGCTCCGACAGCATGCGGTGTAAAGTGAGTCCAAGGACGGAAGATCGGAAGATTCTGGGAGTCTTGCACGAGGACTTCTAAGTCCCTTTGCATCTCTAATGTTTGAACCTTCTCCCCATTTAGAATGATAGTGCGCACTATTGTTCCTTTTACCAAAATGGATTATTGTGCATTTTCCAACACTGTATTCCATCTTACGCTTTTTTCCCATTCTTCCAATTTGCCCACGTCCTGCTGCAATCCCATTGGTTCCTCAGCACTACCTACCCCGCCACCTATCTTCGTATCATCAGCCAACTTTGCCACAAAACCATTAATTCCATCATCCAAATCACTGACAAACTATGTGAAAAGTAGCGGTCCCAATACTAACCCCCTAAGGAACAGCACAAGTCACTGGCAGCCAACCAGAAAAGGCCCCTTTTATTCAGAATCAGAATCAGGTTTATTATCACCAGCATGTGACGTGAAATTTGTTAACTTAGCAGCCGCAGTTCAATTCAATACAGAAACTATAAAAAATAATAATAAATAAAATTTAAAAATAATATAATAACTGAGTAAATCAATTGCAGTATATGTATATTGAATAGATTAAAAATATGCAAAAACAGGAATACTGTATATTTCTTAAAAAGTGAGGTAGTGTTTGCGGGTTCAATGTCCATTTAGGAACTGGATGGCAGAGGTGAAGAAGCTGTTCCTGAGCGTGTGCCTTCAGGCTTCTGTACCTTCTACCTGATGGTAACAGTGAGAAAAGGGCATGCCCTGGGTGCTGGAGGTCCTTAATAATGGATGCTGCCTTTCTGAGACACTGCTCCCTAAAGATGTCCTGAGTACTTTGTAGGCTAGCGCCCAAGATGGAGCTGACTAGATTTACAACCTTCTGCGGCTTCTTTCGGTCCTGTGCAGTAGCCCCTCCATACCAGACAGTG
The DNA here is from genome assembly GCF_963921235.1 of Mobula hypostoma. NCBI lineage: Eukaryota > Metazoa > Chordata > Chondrichthyes > Myliobatiformes > Myliobatidae > Mobula > Mobula hypostoma. Next base: position 111,404,190 of record NC_086104.1, read on the forward strand.
ATGCAGCCTGTAAGAATGCTCTTCACGGTACAACCATAGAAGTTTTTGAGTGTATTTGTTGACATAAAAAATCTCTTCAAACTCTTAATAAAGTATAGCCGCTGTCTTGTCTTCTTATCACGACATCAATATGTTGGAACCATGTTAGATCCTCAGGGATCTTCTCCCTTCCCTCGCCAGACAGTCACCCATTTATCCATCTCCTGTAGTTCACATCTATAACTGCTTCACTTTCCCGAACAAGCCAAAAGTCATCGAGCTGCAGCTCCAGTTCCCGAACACTGTCTCTAAGGAGCTGCATCTCGATGCACTTGGTGCAGATGTAGTCATCGGGGAGGCTGGGAGTCTCCTGGAAATCCCTCATCTGACACCCAGAACAGAACACTGGCCTTGCAGACCAATCCTTAAAAAAATATAGCTATTCCCTTTTGTTCAAGAACCTGATGGTTGAGGGGTAGTAACTATTCTTGAACCTGGTGGTGCAAGTCCTGAGCCACCTGTACCTTCTACCTGATGACAGCAGCATGAAAAAAGGATGGCCCATGTGGTGAGGATCTTTGATAATGGATGCTGCCATTTCATGTGGATGTGCTCAGTGGTTGGGAGGGTTTTACCCGTGATGTATTGGGCCGAATGCATCACCTTTTGTAGGATTTTCTGCTCAGAAGCATTGGTGTTCCCATACCAGGCCGTAGTGCAGCCAGAGCCAGGCCGCAGTGCAGTCAGTACCAGGCCGCAGTGCAGTTATTGCCAGGCCACAGTGCAGTTATTGCCAGGCCGCAGTGCAGTCAGTACCAGGCCGCAGTGCAGTTATTGCCAGGCCGCAGTGCAGTTATTGCCAGGCCACAGTGCAGTTATTGCCAGGCCGCAGTGCAGTCAGTACCAGGCCGCAGTGCAGTTATTGCCAGGCCACAGTGCAGTCAGTACCAGGCCGCAGTGCAGTTATTGCCAGGCCGCAGTGCAGTCAGTACCAGGCCGCAGTGCAGTTATTGCCAGGCCGCAGTGCAGTCAGTACCAGGCCGCAGTGCAGTTATTGCCAGGCCGCGGTGCAGTTATTGCCAGGCCACAGTGCAGTCAGTACCAGGCCGCAGTGCAGTCAGTACCAGGCCGCAGTGCAGTTATTGCCAGGCCGCGGTGCAGTCAAGCTAAGCTCCAATGTAGTGTTGAAAGGAAAACGGCATTTTTGGGTGAGGCATTAAACCAAGAATTTCTTTAGCCAGAGTGTGGTGAATCTGTTGAATTTGTTGCCACAGACAGTTGGGGAGGCCAGTCATTGGGTCTATTTAGACAGTAATTGATTGGTAAGGGGATTAAAGGTTATGGCAGGAGATGTGGTTGAAAACATCAGTCCTGATTGAATGGTGGAGCAGACTGGATGGTCAAATGACTTTATTCTGCTCCTATATCTTATTATCTTATAACATAAAACAGTACAGGCCTTTCAGTCCACGATGCCGTTCTGACTTTTTAATCTACTCCAAGATCAGTTTAACCCTTCCCTCCCACATAGCCTTCCTTTTTTCTTTCATCTACATGCCTGTCTAAGAGTTTCTTAAATGTTACTAAACTATTCAGCTCTACCACCACCCCTGGCAGTGTGTTCCACACACCCGCTACCCTCTATGTAAGAAAAATGCTTACCCCTGGCATCCCCCTGTGCTTTCCTGCTATCACCTTAAAACCATATCCTCTGGTATTAGACATCGGCATCCTGGTAGAAGGCACTGGCTCTCCACTCAAATCTATGCCTCTCATCACCTTATTCACCGCTACCAAGCCCTCCTTTGCTCCAGAGAGAAAAGTCTTAGTTTGCTCAGCCTTTACTCTTACAACCTTATGGTTTACCATCTCAAATATTGGAAAAGGGCAATAAAGCAGCACCTGTTTCTCTCAAGTTGGCATTGACATGTGATAACTAACAAGAGATACCAGACTGGCCTCTGTTTAGTGACTGAATGTTCAGCAAAAACACAAGTAGATCCATGCAGTATATGTGGCATTTGACGTCAAAACTGATCGGATTGTTTAGGGGTCCCCTGCAACAATGGAACTCTGGACTTGTGCTTTTAGGTATCCGTTGTCGTCGTGGCTATCCCTCGAGGTCGAGGATGATGGTCTTTGTTCTGAAGAAGCAGCCCACAGAGGGAAGACACCTGTGCATGTATTTGTTTAATGCGCACTTAATGTTGCACTCCAAGAAGCACACGATACTTCACAAATCAACCAACTGATTTCAATGGCATGGAAAACTCGACGATTTTGGGTATTGTGGATTCCAACTGGCGAGGACACACCTCTTCAGCTTTCTCAGCAATTAAGCTGAGAAATCTTCCCACTGAGCCTCTACCAGCATACATAGAGGAAGTCAATTTATTTGATTGGAATAGTAGAGGTGCAAAGGAGAAGTTATTTATTTATTTAGAGAAAAGACATGTAAACAGGTCCTTCCAGCCCCATAAACTCACGCTGCCCAAGTACACCATGTGTGTAATTAATCTGTACGCCTTTGGGACATTAGGAGAAACCAGAGCACCCAGCAAAACTCATGCAGCCACAGGGAGAAAGTGCAAAGACCCACTTAGGAATGGCTCCTTCCCTCCACTATCTGATTTCTGAACAGGCAATGAACTAATCCTTCAACACTACTTTTTTTCCCCAGTTGCTCCCTTTTGCACTTCTTGCTTGATTTAATTTTTATACAGGGGCCAAAAGTGTTTCAGATTTTGGAATATATAGTGAGATAGCTTGGGATCACCAGCATTTATGTGTCATGGATAAGCAGTCTTTGTCTTACACTTGTTCATCACACATATGTACTTCACAGTAAAAATGATTACATACCATACATAGAATGAAAACCGAGTGTGCTCTGGGTAACGCAAGCTGCACAGGGAGAATACCTGAATCAGCTATTGAACAACAACACACAACAACAGCCTTTCAGTCTCCATCTACCATGCTGTGCTTTCATTAAAAGGTTACAGAACACTGTATTCATTTTTTAAAACTTTTTTTTTTACGTTTAATGCAGTGTATAAAAACAATCAGCACTGTAGACTTGTTCTGGTGTTAGATTTTCATCAGCGATGATCTTGGTAAACTCAATGAATTCCTCTGCTACTTTGTGATCAGTAGGTGCGTTATCACTACGAATCCTTAAAAATTTAATCCTGTGCCTATTCTTAAATTTCTGTGACCAGCCTGTTGAATATTCTTCAATTTTCTTCAATAATTACCCTCAATTTTCAGTTTGTCGTGCTAGATCTTTTGTTTGTTTCATGATCAGCATACGATTAAGTGGCATATGTTCACTCTGATGCTGAAGAATCCACTCTTTCAATTCACAATCGAAATCTTAATTTTTCACTTTATGCAGTGTTTCTCTATTTTTCATTAACTTCTGTTCACTACATAGATGAGGTCTCTTTCCTATCCAGAGACATGCACATCCTCTGGAACTTTCCAGAATGCTGGAGGAACTCAGCAGATCAGGCAGCGCCAATGGCATGAATGAACAGTCAATGTTCTGGTCCAAGACTCTTCATTAGGACTGCAAAGGAAGGCGGAAGGTGGGAGAGGAGTACAGACTCTGAGGTGATGGGTGAAGGAGTAGGAGGAGACCGTGTACTATGGAATGAAGAGAAGGAAGTGATGAACCAGGAGGAGGTAATAGACAGGTCATGAGGGCAGGGGAGTGGGGGGGGAGAACAGAAGGGCAGAGAGGGCCACCAGAATAAGAAAAAACAAAGGTGAGGGGAGTACAAGAGACTGCTTGCCAGAAGTTAAAGAAATTGGGACTACCCAGACGGAATACGAGGCGTTGCTCCTCCAATCTAAGAGTGGTGAGATCCAAACTTTCTGTTGTGATGGAGGAGTTCCGGAAATGTAATGTTAACTATTTCTCTTTTCATAGATGCTTCCTGACCTGCTGAGCATCTCTGGCATTTTCTGGTTTTATTTTGGATTTCCAGCAGTTTTAGGTTTTCTTTTCCAATTTTCTAAAGGGATTGCACGGGGAAGTGGATATCTGTTGTAGGTCTTTAAGGTAGATGAAAATATTCAATGTACCAGTGAAATCATATGTATCATAGCTGGTGACTAAAATACAAACAAAATAGTTATACTTTAAAGAGAAAATGTCAAGATCTGAGCACAGAACATAGGATGCAAAACAGGCAGGGTGATGGGCATTGAATTAGTTTTTGCCTCATCAAAAACTCTTTGCACCTCCTTTCAGTAAGGCGGAACGGGATTGTTGGGTCAAGTGGGCCCTTCCTGTGCCACACGTTTCAGATCTCATTCAAATGGGATTGAAAGCTTCTCAACCTAAAAGCACAGCTGTTAATAGGGTAAAGGTATGTATGACTCAATGGGCCAAATGGCCTAATTTTGCTTCTATATCTTACGTCTCATGTACTGACAGCATCGTGGTGTACGAAATACAGCTGATTTCTACTGGTAGTCCTGGCACTTTTACACAGATGCTAATTTAATCTTTGGAAATAGAATCATGTTTGTGTTAAAAAAAAGGGTCAGTGAGAAAGGTCTGGTATTTCCGGTTATCTTTAGTATTCATTTGTGATGTTTACCGCTCTGAATTTTGATCTCATTAATAGAAATAGATAAAGTAATCCAGAAATAGGGAACGGAGGATGTCAATAGTAATCATTGAAACATTAAATTAGGAAGAGTTGCTACGGAGAGCTAAGTGCCAGGCGTGATTCGTCAAGCTGGGGAGGAGCAACACAAACTCGAATGTGTGGGGGGTGAAGAGAAAGGGGAAATCAAAATACATATGGATGCAATTACAGGGGATTAATGTGCTAGAGGGACAAGCTTTGAAGCATTTAATGGTCTTTTATCAACTCCTGTGTTGCCAGCTGTTTTGGTTTGCCTCTAGTCTTAGCTTGATTTTAGATAGAATTTATATCACACACAAAAAAAGCCTATTTGGCCTTACATTTTTGCTGGAGTTAACAGTATACATGCCTCCTCCCAATTCATCCTTCAGGAATTATCTGCCATTGCAGCCCTTCCGAGCCATTTGAGACTATGTGAGCCTCAAGAAACTGGCATCCATGACGTTCAATTTTGCTCATTGTCATCTGACTGTGTGTATGTATATATACACAAAACCAAACGAAACAACTTTTCTTCAGACTACGGTGCACTCACACAACATATATCACACACAGGTTCTATTTCAACACCCCCACCCCCAACGTGCACAAAGCAAATGGAGGAAAGGCAACAAGAACATCGAACCCTCCCCCCTCCCCCAACAGGCAAAAAACAACTTGTGGAAATGGCACCATTCTATTGCCATATAAAATATAACCACGTCCCAGACAGTGAGGTCACCATTAAGCACCCTCACCATCTGCGTTGTGCCGTCTACTTGTTACTACCATTGAGGAGGAGGTACAGAACCTGAAGACTAAACACAAAATAATCTGCAGATGCTGGGGTCAAAGCAACACTCACAACTCGCTGGAGGAACTCAGTCGGTCGGGCAACATCGGTGGAAAAGATCGGTCGACATTTCGGGCAAAATATCCCCCTAGTGTTTGTGGATCTCGTACTGGAGATGCAGTATCACTTTACCCTGCCACTTTGTTTTCGGCCCACGCTGTCATCATCTCGGTCTCCGACTTTCCTTTACTGGGATCTTCCTCCTCTTTAACCTCCATTCTGGAGTTTAAGTTACAATAGTGGAGTTATTGCCTATGGATAGTGTTTTGGGTTTTATAGGGACTGTGTGCTGTGATCTGGGGGTTGTGCAGTAGCTAATTGAAGGGTGTTGTGGGGAGGGACATGCCCGAAGGTAGAGTTAGGTAATGGGGGTTGAGGATTCATGGCGAAGGGAGGTGGGGTGGGGTGGCAAATGGCATTGAGGGGTGGGGGTGTTGTCCCCTGCAGTAGCGGGAAGGGCTGAAATAGGAGCCTATTGCTGGTGATATTGGGCGAATTTGGCCCCTTCATGGGGTGAGGGCTTGGGTTTATGGGGGGTGTGTAGCAGGGTTGGAGATGTTAGGTTTAGGGGTAGGGTAAAGGACTGTTATATAAGCCCTTTTGTGTGGTGCGGTTTGGGTTATTTGGGGTGCTGTCCGGTTTAGTTGGGGTGCGTTGTCTATTGGAAGTTATGGTTATGGTGAATGCTGGGGTTGGGGATGTTTGTGGGTGGCATGGTGCTGGTGATGTGGGGTGAACCTGGCTCCCGGGTGGGGAGAGGGCTAGGGTTTATCGGGGTGTGCTGAAGGATTGGAGGTGTTAGGCTGAGGTGTATGGCTGGGTAGCGGGGTCACGGGACCTTGTGGTGGTGGGAGGGTTAGGGTTAGGGTTAGAGCTCCCAAACCGATGGTGTAGTGGGGTGAACTTTTCCCCCCAGTGGAGAGAGGGCTCAGGTTTATGAGGGTGGTGCTGTCCGGTTTAGTTGGGTGCGCGGTCCATTGGAAGCTATCGTTAGGGTGATTTGGGGTGCTGTCCAGTTTAGTTGGGGTGCATGGTCCATTGGAAGTTATGGTTATGGTGAATGCTAGGGTTGGGGATGTTAGTGGGGTGGCATGGTGTTGGTGATGTAGGATGAACCTGGCTCCTGGGTGGGGAGAGGGCTAGAGTTTATGGGGGTGTGCTGAAGGGTTGGAGGTGTTAGGCTGAGGTGTATGGCTGGTTAGTGAGGTCACAGGACTTTGCGGTGGTGGGAGGGTTAAGGTTAGGGTTAGAGCACCCCAACTGGTGGTGTAGTGGCGTGAACTTGGCCCCCCAGTGGAGAGAGAGCTCAGGTTTATGGGGGTGCGTCGGATGGGTGAAGTCGTTATGTTTAGGGATTTGGCCGAGGAATGTGCACGCAGGCCTACCCATAGCGGGGTGGGACGAAAAGGAGCATGGGGTCCATCGTTAAATAGGCCCCTTTGTGGGGGTGTGGCCAGGGTCCACTTGGGCGCCGTCTGGTTTAGTTGGGGTGTGAGGTCCTTTTGGATGTTACGATCAGGTTGGGGGGTAGGGTTGAGGGGGGGTCCGCTGGGCGATGGGAGGTATAACTGGTGGTGCGGTGCGAGTTTGGCCCCCTGACGAGAAGAGGACCTGTGTTTATGGGGTGTGAAGATGTTAGGTTTCAGGGTAGGGCCATGTGCTGGGGATGCAATCTACCCCATGGGGGCAAGCTGGGAGGTTGGGGCGAGTGCTGTGTCTGGATCAAACTGGTCATTTCAAGTTTATTCTTCCTAGTGGTTATCCCTTGTAGAGTTATAATTTCTCACGTTATCCCTTTCTATTTGGGGAATTAGTTTCTGTTCTGGGGCCTAGCTGTTAGGCTCTATTTCCCAAGAAAGACGTACCTTTCCTATTTAATGGTCACCTGTCTTAATTTTGTTTCAGGGTGGGTGACTGAAGGGGATCCTCCTCTTCCTCCCTCCTCTAATTTTCTCAATGTTTTTAATTATTGGGTGCAGTGTTGGCCCTCCAGTGGGTATATTTTATACTATTGGCCTAGCTTTTTAGGCCTCGTTTAGGCCGTTTGGGGAATTCGTCTGTAGTCTTTCAATCCATATCCTCTCTGCTCTTTTGCTTTGGAGGTTTGACCAGTTTATGTTGGTTTCCAGGCCCAGGATTGCTAAGGAATACATTCCGTGCTCCAGGAAGTGCCTGCTAACTGGTCTGTTTTGGTTTCCTTTTGTGATATTACTGAGGTGTCCTGTGAGTCTGGTTCTCAAGCTGTCGCCCATCTCCCCTATGTATATAATATGGCATTGCTTACACTGGATTGCATATACTACATTCTTTTGTTCGCAAGTTATCCTCTGCTCTATCTCGGCCCACTTCCCTGTAACTCTAACAACAGGAATTCTGCAGATGCTGGAAATTCAAGCAACACACATAAAAGTTGCTGGTGAACGCAGCAGGCCAGGCAGCATCTCTAGGAAGAGGTGCAGTCGACGTTTCAGGCCGAGACCCTTCGTCAGGACTAACTGAAGGAAGAGTGAGTAAGGGATTTGAAAGTTGGAGGGGGAGGGGGAGATCCAAAATGATAGGAGAAGACAGGAGGGGGAGGGATAGAGCCAAGAGCTGGACAGGTGATTGGCAAAAGGGGATACGAGAGGATCATGGGACAGGAGGTCCGGGAAGAAAGACGGTGGGGGGTGGGGGACCCAGAGGATGGGTAAGGGGTATATTCAGAGGGACAGAGGGAGAAAAAGGAGAGTGAGAGAAAGAATGTGTGTATAAAAATAAGTAACAGATGGGGTACGAGGGAGAGGTGGGGCATTAGCGGAAGTTAGAGAAGTCGATGTTCATGCCATCAGGTTGGAGGCAACCCAGAAGGAATATAAGGTGTTGTTCCTCCAACCTGAGTGTGGCTTCATCTTTACAGTAGAGGAGGCCGTGGATAGACATGTCAGAATGGGAATGGGATGTGGAATTAAAATGTGTGGCCATTGGGAGATCCTGCTTTCTCTGGTGAATAGAGCGTAGGTGTTCAGCAAAGCGGTCTCCCAGTGTGTGTCGGGTCTCGCCAATATATAGAAGGCCACATCGGGAGCACCGGACGCAGTATATCACCCCAGCCGACTCACAGGTGAAGTGTTGCCTCACCTGGAAGGACTATTTGGGGCCCTGAATGGTGGTAAGGGAGGAAGTGTAAGGGCATGTGTAGCACTTGTTTCGCTTACACAGATAAGTGCCAGGAGGGAGATCAGTGGGGAGGGAGCGATCCCTGTGGAATGCAGAGAGAGATGCGCTTAGTGGTAGGATCCCGTTAGAGGTGGCGGAAGTTATGGAGAATAATATGTTGGACCCGGAGGCTGGTGGGGTCCAACATATTATTCTCCGTAACTTCCGCCACCTCCAACGGGATCCCACCACTAAGCACATCTTTCCCTCCCCCGCTCTCTCTTCATTCCGCAGGGATTGCTCCCTACGCGACTCCCTTGTCCATTCGTTCCCCCCATCCTGCCCCACTGATCTCCCTCCTGGCACTTAACCGTGTAAGCGGAACAAGTGCTTACACATGCCTTTACACTTCCTCCCTTACCACCATTCAGGGCCCCAAACAGTCCTTCCAGGTGAGGCAACACTTCACCTGTGAGTCGGCTGGGGTGATATACTGCGTCCGGTGCTCCTGATGTGGCCTTCTATATATTGGCGAGACCCGACGCAGACTGGTAGATCGCTTTGCTGAACACCTACGCTCTGTCCGCCAGAGAAAGCAGGATCTCCCAGTGGCCACACATTTTAATTCCACATCCCATTCCCATTCTGACATGTCCATCCCCGGCCTCCTCTACTGTAAAGATGAAGCCACACTCAGGTTGGAGGAATAACACCTTATATTCCGTCTGGGTAGCCTCCAACCTGATGGCATGAACATCGACTTCTCTAACTTCCGCTAATGCCCCACCTCCCCCTCGTACCCCATCTGTTACTTATTTTTATACACACATCCTTTCTCTCACTCTCCTTTTTCTCCCTCTGTCCCTCTGAATATACCCCTTACCCATCCTCTGGGTCCCCCCCTCCACCTTGTCTTTCTTTCCGGACCTCCTGTCCCATAATCCTCTCGTATCCCTTTTGCCTATCACCTGTCCAGCTCTTGGCTCCATCCCTCCCCCTCCTGTCTTCTCCTATCATTTTGGATCTCCCCCTCCCCCTCCAACTTTCAAATCCCTTACTCACTCTTCCTTCAGTTAGTCCTGACGAAGGCCTGAACTGTCGACTGCACCTCTTCCTAGAGATGCTGCCCGGCCTGCTGCGTTCACCAGCAACTTTTATGTGTGTTCCTGTAACTCTGTTGTGTATGCTTTTTGAAATTCTTATGTATATGCATGCCCTGCAGTTTCCCACCTCGCAGTTTGGCGCTGTTCGTACTTTGGTACTGACCAGTATGTCTTTTAAGTTTCTACCCCTTTTGAAGGCTGAGACTATGATGTATTGTCCCAGTGTCCCCCCTTACGCTTTTAGTTCTTCAAAGTGTGTTTTAACTGTCTTGTGGATATTCACTGCCATCCCACTGTATCCTGTTACCAAGGGTAGTTTCCGTGTTGTGTTGTCCCATGGTCGGGGATTTGTGATACTTTTAAAAAGTCAGATTTGATGTGTCTGAGTCTCCGTCTGCTGTAGCCCTGCATCTAATTGCAGAGAAGAGGATAGTAGTGGCTTTGTGGAAGTCCTCTGCCCTGGTGCAAATGCAGTGAAACTGGGTCAGCTGTCCTTTGACAATGCCTCTGAAGGTGTGTTTGGGAGTGGTGACTCTCTGTGTGTAGGAGGGTGTGTATGTCTGTGGTTTTAAAGAATACTTTGGTGGCTAGTTTCTGGCTGCCATTTTCTGGCGCTAGTTTAAATATCGTAGTGTCCAGGAAGTCAATTTTCTCCCTATCTGTTGTGGCCTTAACCTTAATGGGGTCCTGACGAAGGGTTCCGGCCCGAAACGTCGACCGATCTTTTCCACCGATGCTGCCCGACCTGCTGAGTTCCTCCAGCGCGTTGTGAACCTGAAGACTCCCACTCAATGTTTCAGGAACAGCTTTTTCTCCACTGCCATCAGATTTCTGAATGGTCCATGAACATATTTCATGGACACTAGCACACAATTGCTCTTTTACACTATATGGTAATTCATTTATCCATCCATTTAGTGACTTACAGTAATCATAAGACCATAAGACAAAGGAACAGAAGTCAGCCATTCGGCCCATCGAGTAGGCTCTGCCATTTTATCATGAGCTGATCCATTCTCCTATTTAGTCCCACTCCCCCGCCTTCTCACCATAACCTTTGATGCCCTGGCTACTCAGATACCTATCAATCTCTGTCTTAAATACACCCAATGACTTGGCCTCCACTGCTGCCCGTGGCAACAAATTCCATAGATTCACCACCCTCTGACTAAAAAAATTTCTTCGCATTTCTGTTCTGAATGGGCGCCCTTCAATCCTTAAGTCATGCCCTCTCGTACTAGACTCCCCCATCATGGGAAACAACTTTGCCACATCCACTCTGTCCATGCCTTTCAACATTCGAATTGTTTCTATGAGGTCTCCCCTCATTCTTCTAAACTCCAAGGAATACAGTCCAAGAGCAGACAAGCGTTCCTCATAAGTTAACCCTCTCATTCCCGGAATCATTCTAGTGAATCTTCTCTGTACCCTCTCCAACGTCAGCACATCCTTTCTTAAATAAGGAGACCAAAACTGCCCACAGTACTCCAAGTGAGTTCTCACCAGCGCCTTATAGAGCCTCAACATCACATCCCTGCTCCTATACTCTATTCCTCTAGAAATGAATGCCAACATTGCATTCGCCTTCTTCACTACTGACTCAACCTGGAGGTTAACATTAAGGGTATCCTGTACGAGGACTCCCAAGTCCCGTTGCATCTCAGAACTTTGAATTCTTTCCCCATTTAAATAATAGTCTGCCCGTTTATTTTTTCTGCCAAAGTGCATAACCATACACTTTCCAACATTGTACTTCATTTGCCACTTCTCTGCCCATTCTTCCAATCTATCCAAGTCTCTCTGCAGACTCTCCATTTCCTCAGCACTACCGGCCCCTCCACCTATCTTCGTATCGTCAGCAAACTTAGCCACAAAGCCATCTATTCCATAATCCAAATCGTTGATGTACAATGTAAAAAGAATCGGCCCCAACACGGACCCCTGTGGAAAACCACTGGTAACCAGCAGCCAACCAGAATAGGATCCCTTTATTCCCACTCTCTGTTTCCTGCCAATCAGCCAACGCTCTATCCACGTATGTAACTTTCCCGTAATTCCATGGGCTCTTATCTTGTTAAATAGCCTCATGTGTGGCACCTTGTCAAAGGCCTTCTGAAAATCCAAATATACAACATCCACTGCGTCTCCCTTGTCTAGCCTACTGGTAATTTCCTCAAAAAATTGTAATTGGTTTGCCAGGCAGGATTTTCCTTAAAGGAATCCATGCTGAGTTCTGCCTATCTTGTCATATGCCTCCAGGTACTCTGTAACCTCATCCTTGACAATCGACTCCAACAACTTCCCAACCACGGATGTCAAGCTAACAGGTCTATAATTTCCTTTTTGCTTCCTTGCCCCCTTCTTAAATAGCAGAGTGACATTTGCAATCTTCCAGTCCTCCAGAACCATGCCAGAATCTATCGACTTTTGAAAGATCATCACTAATGCGTCCGCAATCTCCACAGCTACTTCCTTCAGAACGCGAGGGTGTATTCCATCTGGTCTGGGAGATTTATCTACCTTTAGACTATTCAGCTTCCTGAGTACTTTCTCTGTCGTAATTGTGACTGCGCACACTTCTCTTCCCTGCCACCCTTGAGTGTCCGGTATCCTGCTGATGTCTTCCTCAGTGAAGACTGATGCAAAATACTCATTCAGTTCCTCCGCCATCTCCTTATCCCCCATTAAAATTTCTCCAGCATCATTTTCTATCGGTCCTATATCTACTCTCACCTGTCTTTTTACTCTTTATATACTTGAAAAAGCTTTTAGTATCCTCTTCGATATTATTTGCTAGCTTCCTTTCATAGGTAATCTTTTCCCTCTTAATGACCTTCTTGGTTTCCTTTTGTAAGGTTTTAAAAACTTCCCAATCCTCTGTCTTCCCACTAATTTTTGCTTCCTTGTATGCCCTCTCCTTTGCTTTAACTTTGGCTTTGACTTCTCTTGTCAACCACGGTTGCATCCTTTCTCCACTTGAAAATTTCTTCTTTTTTGGAATATACCTGTCTTGCATCTTCCTCACTTCTCGCATAAACTCCAGTCACTGCTGCTCTGCCGTCTTTCCTGCCAGTGTCCCTTTCCAGTCAACTTTGGCCAGTTCCTCTCTCATGCCACTGTAATTTCCTTTACTCCACTGAAATACCGACACATCAGACTTAGGCTTCTCTTTTTCAAATTTCACAGTGAGTTCAATCATGTTATGATCACTGCTTCCTCAGGGTTCCTTCACCTCAATCTCTCTGATCACCTCTGGTTCATTACACAATACCTAATCCAGTACAGCCGATCCCCTAGTGGGCTCAACAACAAGCTGTTCTAAAAAGCCATCTCGCAGACATTCTACAAATTCTCTCTCTTGAGATCCAGTGCCGACCTGATTTTCCCAATCCACTTGCATGTTAAAATCCCCCACAATTATCATAACACTGCCCTTCTGACAAGCCTTTTCTATTTCCAGTTGTAATTTGTAGTCCACATCCCTTCAGCTGTTTGGAGGCCTATAAATAACTGCAATCGGGGTCCTTTTACCCCTGCTATTTCTTAGCTCAACCCATAAAGATTCTGCACCTTCCGATCCTATATCACCTCTTTCTAATGATTTAACATCATTTCTTACCAATAAAGCCACACCTCCCCCTCTGCCTACCTTCCTATCCTTCCGATACACCGTGTATCCTTGGACGTTCAGCTCCCAGAGACATGCATCCATTAGCCAGGTCTCAGTGATGGCCACAATATCATACCTGCCAATCTGTAGCTGTACGACAAGATTATCCACCTTATTCCTTATGCTGCGTGTAATTAAGTACAACACCTTAAGACCAGTATTTGATACTTTTCGCTTTGATTTCACTGCAACTTTATTGCACTGCAATTCATCCCAATGGCTACAAATTTGCCCCATCACCTGCCTGTCTTTCCTGACATCTTTACTGCTCAGTATCTTAGATTTATTTCTGTTTTCTCCTTCCTCTGCTTTGTCATTCCGGTTTCCATCCCCCTGCCAAATTAGTTTAAACCCTCCCTAACAGCTCTATAAAACTTTCCCGCCAGGATATTGGTCCCCTTTGGGTTCAGGTGTAACCTGTCCTTTTTGAACAGGTCATACTTCCCCCAGAAGAGATCCCAATTATCCAAGAATCTGAAGCCCTGTCCCCTACACCGGTCTCTCAGCCACGCATTCATCTGCCTGATCCGACTATTCTTGCCCTTGCTAGCACGTGGCACAGGTAGCAATCCCGAGCTTACTACCCTGGAGGTCCTGCTTTCAGCTTCCTTCCTAACTCCTAGAAATCTCTCTTCAGGACCTCCTCCTTTGTCCTATCAATGTCATTGGTACCAACATGTACCAAGACAACTGGCTGCTCACCCTCCCCCTTTAGAATATTCAGGACCCGATCTGAGACATCCTGTACCCTGGCACCTGGGAGGCAACACACCATGTGGGTATCTCTATCAGGCTCACAGAATCTCCTGTCCACTCCCCTGACTATGGAATCCCCTACGACTACCGCATTTCTCTTCTTCCCCCCTTCTCTCCTGCACAACAGCGCCAGGCTCAGTGCCAGAGACCCGGTCAACGTGGGTGTCCCCTGTTAGGTCATCCCCCTCAACAGCATCCAGAACAAGATATTTGTTGCTGAGGGGGACAGCCACAGGTGTGGTCTCCACTATCCGGGCATTTCCCTTCTCTCTCTTGACAGTGACCCAGTTTTCTGACCCCTGTAGCCTAGGGATGACTACCTCTCTGTAGCTCCTGTGTATCACCTCTTCACTTTCCCTGATAAGCAGTAGGTCATCAAGCTGCAGCTCCAGATCCCTAACACGGTCTCTGAGGAGCTGCATCTCGGTGCACCTAGCGCAGATGTGGCCATCAGGGAGGCTGGAGGACTCCCAGGATTCCCACATCTGACACCCTGAACAAAGCACTAACCCTGCAGGCCTGCTATCTAATTCTACAGGAATGAAACAGGAAAAATAAGTCTACTCACCTGCTTACCTTGCCAAACAAATGAACTTTTTAAACCATTAGCTCGTACTGTTAGCTCTGAGATCCCTGCTGTTCCTGTCTGTCCGGGCCCATTCGCGAAAGGGGGGAGAAGAAAAAAAAAGATTTGGCCCTTAGCTCTCGCCTCTTCCCGTTACCGCTGAAGCCAAAGCCCTACACTCAGCTCCCACTCACTCCGCTGCCCGCTCCGACAGCTGCCCGCGGTATAGGGTGGTCTCCTTTTTAAACTCTCCGCGTGGTCCTGTTGACGTCACGCGCCTGTGCAGTCTCGCCCTTCTTGCACTCAAAGAAGTTTTTAAAAAAACTGCCTTCCTTCTGAATTCAGCTCCCACGACGCTCTGTAGTCCCGATCCAAAAGAGAGCTGTTGGCAGCTAACTTGCTATGCCTGCACTGCCCTTCAGCTGCAAAACAATAAATTTCACAACTCATGTCAGTCACAATAAACCTGGCTTTTTAGTGCCCTCTCAGTACAAAGACATTTAGGGCTGTATAATAAATACTGGCTTTAACAGCAAACAGCCATGAATAATTTTAAAAATTGTTATTAGTTACTATCAAATTTATAGTTCCTAGGTGTTCCTGCACAACCAAAACTACCTCCCTGACTGTCATGCTCCCCATATCTTGACTCAGTGACGTTCACCTTTGCTTGCTGACCGCGACCAAGTGGTGTTGAAGCAATATCTGGATTTAAAATTTTTAGTTGGTCATGCTCTCTCACCCTACCTGCTCTGTAACCCTAAAGCTCTCTGAAATATCAGTGCTTGCATAGTTGTGGCTTCTTCCAGACTTCCTTATGATGTAGAAGCCACTGAGCCTGTGCTGGCTCACTGTGTAATTCTGTTGAGCAAACAGCAACAACATCAAACCTCCCACACAAAAAAACAAACAAATCATGCAAACAGCAACAAGAACAAATCCAACCACCCCACGCACAAAAAAAATCACGCAAATGGCAACAAGAACATCAAATCCCAACACCCCCACACACAATAAAGCAAACAAATCACACAAATGGCAACAGGAATACAGGAATATCAAATCCCAACCCCCCCACACACAAAACAAATAAATCATGTAAATGACAAGAAGAACATCAAATCCCAACCCCCACACAAAAAAACAAGCAAATTGCACAAACAGCAACAACATCAAACCTCCCATGCAAAAAAACAAATCACTCAAACATCAACAAGAACAAACCCCAAACCCTCCCCCACTGCACAAAAACATATAAACGACACAGACAGTGACAAGGAGGAACAGTGAACACAGAGAATATAAAAACACTAAACTGAAAGACTCCAAGTGAACGACAGTCTGATCTGTAAATCGCAGATCCAGAACTTTGGGACCATCCTCTTGTAGCTTCGAGGGAGAGAGAATGTGGACAGCTTCATCCGGCAGCGGTGAGTGAGAGGCTGAAAGATGGCGCTGAACACCTGCTCGCATTCTGCACTTGCCTTGATGTTTCAACCATCCTCGATGTTTTAATCAATGATATGGAGCTGATCATGGGCTTGTTCCCAGTCTCTGAGACTCTAGGGCTCTCGCCTCCTGGAATCGTCTCGGAGACTGCAAAGTGCCTGATCGCTCATTTGATCTTCAAACTGCAGATCACAGGTTCAAACAGTAAAGCCCACACAGGCAGCAGTGGAAGTGTCAACTGAGTGCATTTTACTCCAAGCTGTGATGCAGCAGATGTGTTCCTGTGCCATCCATAATCATCATCATGGGAATGAGTGGGGCGGTGAGGGGGAAGTCTCACTAAAGCCTCTCGAATATTGAGAGGCCTAGAGAGAGTGGATGTGGAGAGGACGCTCCCTCTAGTATGGGAATCTAGGACGAGAAAGAACTAGCTCAGAATTTGGAACAGATATGGAGGAATTTCTTGAGCCAGATGGTGGTGAATCTGTGGAATTCGATGCCATGGATGTCTGTGGAGGCCGAGGCATTGGTTATATTTAAAGCAGAGGTGGATAGGTTCTTGATTCGCAAGGGTGTCAAAGGTTGCAGGGAGAACGCAGTTTGGGGCTGATGACAAATCAGCCATTACAGAATGGTGGAGCACACTTGAAGAATTCTGCTCCTGCGGAAGGTGGTGCTGATGAAACACAGCGTACTTGCCAGTGGCAAACAAAACTACTAACTACCGTACTTTATTGATCACGCTCTTTCTGGAAAGTGATCTCTGCAATAACTGCCTGTAACTTCCCTGCTTTTGAACCGCCTGTACGACCTGGCATTTTTATGGTGTGAACTGAAGTCTCAAAAGGTTGTGGCACGTTGTGTACAGGCCGAATCCAGGCAACAGGGCCTGGGCCCGAGCCTGAGATGGTATTAAAGTGCAGTGCCCGGGTCTGAGAGTGATGAACAACCCGACGTTTGGCCAATTTAAGCATCGGGCCAAATTGAAGAGATCAGGGTGTCAGGATCAGAGGTGAGAGACGAGCTGGTTCAGTTCACTGCACCACAAGGTTTACTGATTTCTGTGCTGAACTGAGGCTGGGGTCTGCAACTGATGGGCTCCTGGACCGGCTATGGCGATAACTGGCTTCGTGGCTGTGGACTCACTTTCGTGAACTTCAGTTCTGAATGCTATTTGCTTACTTTTATTCCCTCTGCACGTTGGGTGTTTGACGGTCTTTTTTAATGGGTACTATTGGGGTCCTTTGTTATGCGACTGCCTGTAAGGAGACAAATGTCAAGGCTGTAAAGCGTATAAAGTGTACTTTCAACTTTTGAGTATACTTTTGTTTTCCTGCCCAACCAACAATTCCAAGAGAGTGAGTCCTGTAAAAAATTCACCACACTGCTTCCTGGCAAGCTGTGTTTGTAATGTGAAGAGAGACTGAGTACTCCATGCCATTATTCTCTGTTGTTTAAAAGAATGATTAGTGACTTAATTGAAACTTACAGAATGTATACAGGGTGGACACAGGTTTGATGACAACAATCGGATAGGTATATGGTTGGGAGGGGTATGGAGGCTATGGTCTGGGTGTGGGTTGATTGGACTAGGCAGAATGACAGTTAAGCACACACTAGATAGGCTGAGGGGTCCGTTTCTGTGCTGTAATGCTCTACAACTCTACGAGTTTGTCCTGTGGAAGTTGTTTCTCCTCAATAAGAAGTCTAGAGCCAGGGCTCATTGTCACCGTTAGGGATGGGCCATTAAGGACTAGGGTGAATCTTTGAAAGAGCTTTAGAGGCATTTAAAACAGACTTCTGGATATGAAAGGAATCAAGTGGTGCGGCGATAAGGCAGGAAAATGATGGAAATCGATCACTCATGAATGCCAGAGTAGCACAAGAGGTGAAATGGTCAACTCCTATGTTCATTTCTTATTTACCCAAAGACTGTGGAGACCTAGCCATTAAAGGTTAAAGATTAAAGATCAGTTTTATTTGTTGTATGTATATCTAAACATTTAGACATAGAGATATGTGTCATTGGAATGACAAATGCCATCTGAGAATGTGCTGGGGACAGCCCGTAAGTGTCACCAGCACATCATGCCCACAACTGCCCAATCCTAACCCATATGTGGGAGGAAATCGGAGCACCCGGAGGAAACCCGCATGATCAAAGGGTGAACGTACAAACTCCTTACAGGCATTGGGTTTCTTCCGATTGCTGGCACTGTAAAGTCACTACGTTACTGTACTGCCCTGCATTAGTATATTTTTGAAAAATCAATATATTGTTGAATATCAAGGGATATGGGGTTAGCGCAAGACAGTGGCATTAAGGTA
Organism: Mobula hypostoma; assembly: GCF_963921235.1. NCBI lineage: Eukaryota > Metazoa > Chordata > Chondrichthyes > Myliobatiformes > Myliobatidae > Mobula > Mobula hypostoma. Next base: position 111,422,668 of record NC_086104.1, read on the forward strand.
GAAGTTCAGTCACGACTTGGATGATTGATTGACGCAAAGAGGCTGGATGTCCCTGACCAGAAGATGCAGGGGAAGAATTAGGCCATTTGGCCCATCAAGTCTGCACCACCATTTGATCATGGCTGATTTATTCTCCCAAAGACTTGGCCTCCACAGCCATCTGAGGCAATAAATTCCACAGATTCACCCCTCTCTGGCTAAAGAAATTCCTCATCTCCAGTTTAAGGGACATCCTTAGAGGCTGTACCTTCTGGTCCTAGACTCCCCCAACTACAGGAAACATCCTCTCCGCATCCACTCTGTCTGTGTCCTCTGGTCCTAGACTCCCCCACTATAGGAAACATCCTCTCCACATCCATTCTATCTGTGTCCTCTGGTCCTAGACTCCCCCACTATAGGAAACATCCTCTCCACATCCATTCTATCTGTGTCCTCTGGTCCTAGACTCCCCCACTATAGGAAACATCCTCTCCAAATTCAATCTGTGCCCTCTGGTCCTAGACTCCCTCTCTATAGGAAACATCATCTCCACATCCACTCTGTGTCCTCTGGTCCTAGACTCCCCACTATAGGAAACGTCATCTCCACACCACTCTAGACTCACCCACTACAGGAAACACACTCTTCATATCCGCTTTAACTAGGCCTTTCAATATTTGATGGGTTTCAATGAGATCCTCCATCATTCTTCTAAACTCCAGCAAGTACAGGCCCAGAGCCATCAAATGCTCTTCATAGGTTAACCCTTTCATTCCTGAGTCATTAAGTGCTGTGATCCTTGTGGTCGAACAAATCTACTCTTTGGTCACCCATGGGCAGAGGTCCAGCAGAAAACAGATGATCCATAGAACATGTCAAAATCTGAATTAGGTTTTGATGAAGGATGTGAGATTTGTTGGGTTGCAGCAGCAGTACAGTGCAGACATAAAATTTCTACAAATTCTCAAAATAGATAACTAATGTAAAAAAATGTGGAATAATGAGGTGGTGTTCTCAGATTTATTAACTGTTCAGATTTTTGATGGTGGAGAAGAAGCTGGCCCACTGAACCACCTCCCTAATGACAGTAACAAGAGAGGGCACGCCCTGAGTGGGAAGGATCCTGCCATGTTGCCCTATCAACTCTTGAATATGTCCGAGATGGCAGGAAGACCTCTGTCTGTGATGAAGCTAGTTGAGTGTACAACTGCAGCTGGTTTTGAAGCCACCTGGTGACTGGGACACATGCACCCGGGGGGGTGGGGGTGTACACCAGAGAGACATTCTGTAATGGTCAATAAACCAATTGTTTGGAATCAAATCACTTTGCCTGGCATCTCAGGGCTGGGTGTGCCTGCACCTGCACCACCCTGTCCCCACCCTTCTCACAGCCATTCCACCCTCACCATTCCCCAACAGATTTACAAACTTGCTCTCTGCTCTATTCTGACAATGCAGTACTGTGCAAAACTCTTAGGCACTCTAGCAAGATACATATTTAGGTGCCAAAGCCTTTTGCACAGTACTATATATTCAAAGACAACCAAATCCTATGAAATAATCATAAGATCACAAGTCATAGGAGCAGAATTAGGCTATTCGGCTCATCGAGTCCACTCCTCCATTCCATCATGACTGATTTATTCAATCATGACTAGCACATTATTCTCAACCCCATTCTCCTGCCTTCTCTCTGTAACCTTTGGCATCCTGATTAATCAAGAACCTATCAGCCTCCGCTTTAAATATAACCACTGATTTGGCCTCCGCAGCTGTCTGTGGCAAATGAATTCTACGGATTTACCTCCCTCCAGCTAAAGAAATTCTTCCTCATCTCTGTCCTGAAGAGATGTTTTTGTTTTCTGAGGCTAGAGGAATTAAAAGTATTTCATTTTCAATTTGTAAAAAAGCAATTAAACATTTAAACAATTGAAAAGATGTATTACAGACACAGGCCTGAGACTGCCTTTCTTCTTCATTGAAATGAATGAGCTTTAATGCTCCAACTACCTTTTTTTGGTTTTCTCAGACGATATTATGCTTGAATTTGGAGAAAATTAGAAGCAATCTTTATGACTCCTCATTTAAATTTGAACAGACTTGGAGATCTTTTATTCAATATTTTCATTTAATGTAATATATACCCTTCTTGTTTTTTTCACTGTTTTTAATGGAGGTCGGGATTGAGGACGTGATTTTAAGTTTAACTCTGTTTGGTTTCAAGTTAGCCCATTGCTTTGCGTTGCTTTTAGTTAGTTACACGGTGTGTTTTTTTTTGGGGTTTTTTTTCTTTTTCTCCATTGATATATATATAAAATTAGTATACTATTATGTTACCTTGGTATGTTACGTTTAAATTACATTGTTTGTAGTATTTTTTTTGTATTAATATCTTCTGTAATTTTATTATATTCTAACAATGTATTAGTGTCTATATGGCTTACCTTTTTGTATACTTATTTAATAAAAAGATTTAAAAAGAAAAGAAATGAATGAGCTTCATGCTTCTGGAATTGGTGTGAGTTTGCACGCGTAAGAGAGAGAGATTCAGGGATGTGTGTGGATATGTTTTGTGACACTTTGAGAAATATATGATACTGAGTCCATATATGTACTTTTCTGTAAGCATCTCTGCATGAGAGTCTATTCTGTGTGTATGACTAGTGTCTGTGCAAGTGCACATCTGTGACACCATAGTACAGTAGAGTAGTGTTTAGTACATCGCTTTACAGTACAGGCACCTTGAGTTCAATTCCCACCGCTGCCTGTAAGGAGTTTGTATGTTCTCTCTGTGACGTGTGGGTTTCCTCCGGGTGCTCTGGTTTCCTCCCACAGTCCAAAGATGTACCACTTGGTTTGTTAATTGGTCATTGTAAATTGTCCTGTGATTAGGCAAGGGTTAAAGTGGGGAATTGCTGGGTGGTGTGGCTCGAAGGGCCAGAACATGAATAAATTAGTGTGTGTAGTTATGAATATTAGTGTGTGACTGTGAGTAAGCAGGTCTGTGTGCATTGTTTGTGTCTGTGAATGTGACTGTGCTGTGTATTTGAGTGTGCCTGAGTGTGCCGCGTGTGCTAGTCTTTTTGTGAACGTGAACAGGAGAGTCACCGTGTGTGTTATCTGTCTGTGTGCTAGGGCCTGGTATAAATGTGTTGAGTGTGTGTGCGTGCTTTGGAAATGGAGGGGAAGCTGGTGCTCATTTGCTGCTAATTTCTACCATTTGTTTAATCTACTGCCGAGGGTCATCTGTCAGACTGCTGCCTGCGTAGTCTCACCGATCCCAGAGGTGGGCAGCCTGGGAAAGCAGTTTCTGACCCAAAACAATCAATAGCTTGTTGGCCAAGAGGAGGAGATGGTGATAGCAGTGAAAACAGGCCAGACGAAGATCACTTCCCAGGACGGTGAGACAACCTGACCTGCTCCACCCCCTTCACCCAGGAAATCACTTTTATCAATATCAATTTGCCAAGGAGCAACAACAGAGACATTTATTTCAACACACCCCCATGCTGATGACAGCATATCAGCAGGCTGTGTGTCCTTATTGGGCCCCAATGGCTTCACACACCACCCTGCCCACTTGTCACTGAGAAGGTTGACAGGCTTATCACTTTACAAGCTGACTGCTGTTTTATCTTCACCATGCTGGGCGCACTTTGGTAACAATGTCTAAGGTCTAAGTGGGGCTGTTTTCCTCAAAACAGCAAAGAGAGTCTAGAAATACTATTTCACAGCATGATTTTGCACACTGTGTAACACAGACAAAATGCTGCAGGAACTTGGCAAATCAGGCAGTGTCTACGGAGAGGAAGAAAGAGATGACATTTTAGATTGAGACTCATCAGGTCCTGCTGAGTTATTCCAGCATTTTCTGAGCGTTACTCTGAATTTCCAGCATCTGCAGAACCCTATGTTTATGATTTGGAATTCATCAAAAACCTACATGATATGAAGGCAGCCGGTAGTGTAGCAATTAGCACAACGGTTTAGTGCCAGCAATTGTGATACAGATCCTGACACAGTCTGCAAGGACATTATCTGTTCTCCATGACCCGTACATTTCCTCTGGGTGCTACAGCTTCCTCCCACATTTCAAAGTCTAGCTTAGGGTTCGTAAATTGTCGGTAAGCTATGTTGGAACTGGAAGCGTGGCAACACGTGCCGGCTACCCCAAACTCCTCCTCAGGCCGAGTCGGCTGTTGACGGAAAGGTCACGGAACATGGCAGGGTCATGGTTAGCCCAGCTATTTTACAGCTCAGGGCATTCCAGAGTTCAATTCTGGAGACTGTACGTCCCAGGGACTGTGAAGATTTCAACTGGGTCTTCCAGTTTAGATGGGTGGTATGGTAGTGTAGTGGTTAGCACACAATTCAGAGCACCAGCGACCCAGGTTCAATTCCTGACACTCTCACAAGGAGATTATACACTCTCTCCAACACCACACTCTCACAAGGAGATTATACACTCTCTCCTGGACCACACTGTCGCAGGGAGATGATACACTCTCACCACGACCACAGTGTCACAAGGAGATTATACAATTCCCTCCATGACCACACTCTCACATGGAGATTTTACACTCTCTCCATAACCACACTCTCACAAGGAGATTATACACACTCTCCACGACCACACTTTGACAAAGAGATTATACACTCTCTCCATGACCACATTCTCACAAGCAGTTTTTAATAATCGCTGCACGAAGACACTCTCACAAGGAGATTATGCACTCACACCACAACCACGCTCTCACAAGGAGATTATACACTCTCTCCATGACCACACTCTCACAAGAAGATTATACAATCCCTCAACGACCACACTCTCAAAAGGAAATTATAAACTCGCTCCACGAACACACTCTCACTAGGAGATTACACCATCCCTCCGTGACCACACTCTCAAAAGGAGATTATACGCTTTCTCCATGACCACACTCTCACAATGAGATTATACACTGTCTCCAGGACCACACTGTCACAGGGAGATGTTACACTCTCTCCACCACCACAGTGTCACAAGGAGATTATACAATTCCCTCCATGACCACACTCTCAGAAGGAGATTATACACTCCCTCCATGACCACACTGTCAAACGGAGATTATACACGCTCTCCAGGACCATACTCCACATGGAGAGCATACACTCTCTGCACGACCTCTCTCTCACAAGGAGATTATACACTCTCTCCATGACCACTCATTCACAGGGAGATTATGCACTCTCTCCACGACCACAATCTCAGAAGGAGATTATACACTCTCTGCACAACTACAAAATCAGAAGGAGATTATACACTCTCCCCACGACCACACTCTCACAAGGAGATAAAACGCCGTCTCCACGACCCGACACTCACAAGGAGATTATACACTCTCTATACGACCACACTCTCACATGGAGATTATACACTGCCTCCTATACCACACAGTCACAAGGAGATGACACACTCTCCCCACGACCACACTCTCACAAGGAGATTATACACTCTCTCCATGACCACACTCTCACAAGGAGATTATACACACGCCCCAAGACCACAGTCTCACAAGGAGATTATACACTCTCTTCACGACCACACTTTCGCAAGGAGATTGTACACTCTGTCCACGACCACACTCTCACAAGGAGATTATACACACTCCCCATGTCCACACTTTCACAAGGAGATTATACACTCTCTCCACGACCGCACTCTCACAAGGAGATTATACACTCTCTCCAGGACCACACTCTCAAATGGAGATTATACACTCTGTCCATGACCACACTCTCAGAAGCAGACTATAAACTCCTACCACGACCACACACTGACAAGGAGATTATACATTCTCTACATGACCACACTCTCACACACAGGTTATACACTTACTGCACGACCACAACATCACAAGGAGATTATACACACTGTCTACGGTCACACTCTCACAAGGAGATTATACCCTCCCTCCACGACCACACTCTCACAAGGAGATTTTACACTCTCTCCACGACCACACTCTCACAAGGAGATTATACACACACCCCACGACTACACTTTCACAAAGAGATTATACACTCTCTCTGCGACCACACTCTCACCACGACCACCCTTTCACAAGATTATATACTCCCTCCATGACCACACTCTCACAAACAGATTATACACTCACTCCATGACCACACCCTCACAAGGAGATTATACCCTCCCTCCACGACCACACTCTCACAAGGAGATTATACACTCTCTCCACGACCACACTCTGACAAGGAGATTATACACTCTCTCCACATCCACACTCTCAGAAGGAGATTATACAGTCGCTCCACGACCACACTCTCAAATGGAGATGATACACTGCCTCCAATACCACACACTCACAAGGAGATGACACACTCTCACCACGACCACACTCTCACAAGATTATATACTCCCTCCACGACCACACTCTCAGAACGATATTATACCCTCTCTCCACGAGCACACTTTCACATGTAGATTATACACTCTCTCCACGACCACACTCTCACAAGGAGATTATACACTCTCTCCATGACCACACTCTCACAAGGAGATTATACACTCTCTACACGACCACACTCTGACAAGGAGATTATACACACACCCCACGGCTACACTGTCACAAAGAGATTATACACTCTCTCTACGACCATACTCTCACATGGAGATTATACACTGCCTCCTATACCACACACTCACAAGGAGATGACACACTCTGGCCACGACCACACTCTCACAAGGAGATTATACACTCTCTCCACGACCACACTGTCACAAGGAGATTATACACTCTCTCCATGACCACACTCTCACAAGGAGATTATACATTCCCTCCACGACCACACTCTCACAAGGAGATTATACATTCTCTCCATGATCACACTCTCACAAGGAGATTATACACTCTCTCCACGACCACACTCTCACAAGGAGATTATACACTCTCTCCATGACCACACTCTCACAAGGAGATTATACACTCCCTCCACGACCACACTCTCACAAGGAGATTATACACTCTCTCCATGACCACACTCTCACAAGGAGATTATACACTCTCTCCACGACCACACTCTTATAAAGATATTATACACTCTGCCAAAGACGACCACACTCTCACAAGGAGATTATACATGCTCTGCACAAACACCCTCTCACAAGGAGATTATACACTCGCTCCACGACCACAATCTCAGAAGGAGATTATACACTCTCTCCACGACCACACTCTCACAAGGAGATTATACATACTCCCCACGACCACACATTCAGAAGGAGATTATACACTCTCTCCACGACCGCACTCTCAAAAGGAGATTATACACTCTGTCCACGACCACACTCTCAGAAGCAGACTATAAACTCCTACCACGACCACACTGTCACAAGGAGATTATACATTCTCTTCATGACCACACTTTCACATGCAGATTATACACTCTCTCCACGACCACAATCTCACAAGGGTATTATACACACTCTCGACGACCACACTCTCACAAGGAGATTACACACTCTCTCCACGACCACACTCTCACAAGGAGATTATACACTCTCTCCACTACCAGACACTCACAAGGAGATTATACACTCGCTCCACGACCACACTCTCACAAGGAGATTATACACTCTGTCAACGACCGCACAATCACAAAGAGATGACACACTCTATCCAGGACCACACTCTCACAAGGAGATTATACACACTCCCCACGACAACACATTCACAAAGAGATTATACACTCTCTCCACGACCACACTCTCACAAGGAGATTATACACTCTCTCCACGACCACACTCTCAGAAGCAGATTATAAACTCCTACCACGACCGCACTCTCACAAGGAGATTATACATTCTCTCTTGGACCACACTTTCACATGGAGATTCTACACTGCCTGCAATACCACACACTCACAAGGAGATGACACACTCTCATCACGACCACCCTCTCACAAGATTATATACTCCATCTGCGACCACACTCTCACAAGGAGATTATACATTCTCTACACGACCACACTCTCAGAAGCAGATTATACACTCTCTCCATAACCACACTCTCAGAAGCAGGTTTTAATAATTGCTGCACGAACACACTCTCACAAGGGGATTATCCACTCACACCACAACCACGCTTTCACAAGGAAATTATACACGCTCTGCACAAACAGACTCTCACTTGGAGATTATACACTCTCTCCAGGACCACACTCTCACAGGGAGATTATACACTCTCACCATCACCACACTCTCACAAGGAGATTATACACTCTATCCACGACCACACTCTCACAAGGAGATAAAACACTCTCTCCACGACCACACTCTCACAAGGAGATTATACACTCTCTCCATGACCACACTCTCACAAGGAGATTATACACTCTCTCCACGACCACACTCTCACATGGAGATTATACACTGCCTCCTATACCACACAGTCATAAGGAGATGACACACTCTCACTACGACCACACTCTCGCAAGGAGATTATACACTCTCTCCATGACCACACCCTCAGTAGCAGATAATAAATTCCCTCCAAGAGCACACTCTCTCAAGGAGATTATACATTCTCTCCACGATCACACTCTCACAAGGAGATTATACCCTCCCTCCACGACCACACTCTCACAAGGAGATTATACACTCTCTCCACGACCAAACTGTCAAAAGGAGATTATACATGCTCTCCACGACCACACTCTCACAAGGAGATTATACACTCTCTCCACAACCACACTCTCACAAGGAGATTATACATTCTCTCCACGACCACACTTTCACAAGGAGATTATACACTCTCTCCACGACCACACTCTCACAAGCAGGTTTTAACAATCGCTGCACGAACACACTCTCACAAGGAGATTATACACTCTCTCCACGACCACACTCTCACAAGGAGATTATACACTCTCTCCATGACCACACTCTCACAAGGAGATTATACACTCTCTCCACGACCACACTCTCACAAGGAGATTATACACTCTCTCCACGACCACACTCTCACAAGGAGATTACACACTCTCTCCACGACCACACTCTCACAAGGAGATTATACACTCTCTCCATGACCACACTCTCACAATGAGATTATACACTCTCTCCATGACCACACTCTCACAAAGAGATTATACACTCTCTCCACGACCACACTCTCACAAGGAGATTATACAATTCCCTCCATGACCACACTCTCACAAGGAGATTATACACTCTCTCCACGACCACACTGTCAAAAGGAGATTATACACGCTCTCCAGGACCATACTCTCACAAGGAGATTATACACTCTCTCCACAACCACACTCTCACAAGGAGATTATACACTCTCTCCATGACCACTCGTTCACAAGGAGATTATGCACTCTCTCCACGACCACACTCTCAGAAGGAGATTATACACTCTCTCCACGACCACACTCTCACAAGGAGATTATACACTCTCTCCACGACCACACTCTCACAAGGAGATTATACACTCTCTCCACGACCACACTCTCACAAGGAGATTATACACTCTCTCCACGACCACACTCTCACATGGATATTATACACTGCCTCCTATACCACACACTCACAAGGAGATGACACACTCTCACCACGACCACACTCTCACAAGGAGATTATACACTCTCTCCATGACCACACTCTCACAAGGAGATTATACACTCTCTCCACGACCACACTCTCACAAGGAGATTATACATTCTCTCCACGATCACACTCTCACAAGGAGATTATACCCTCCCTCCACGACCACACTCTCACAAGGAGATTATACACTCTCTCCATGACCAAACTGTCAAAAGGAGATTATACACTCTCTCCACGACCACACTCTCACAAGGAGATTATACACTCTCTCCACGACCACACTCTCACAAGGAGATTATACACACTCTCCACGACCACACTCTCACAAGGAGATTATACACTCTCTCCATGACCACACTCTAACAAGCAGGTTTTTACAATCGCTGCACGAACACACTCTCACAAGGAGATTATACACTCTCTCCACAACCACGCTCTCACAAGGAGATTATACACTCTCTCCACGACCACACTCTCACAAGGAGATTATACACTCTCTCCACGACCACACTCTCACAAGGAGATTATACACTCTCTCCACGAACACACTCTCACAAGGAGATATTACACTCTCTCCACGACCACACTCTCACAAGGAGATTATACACTCTCTCCATGACCACACTCTCACAAGGAGATTATACACTCTCTCCACGACCACACTCTCACAAGGAGATTATACACTCTCTCCACGACCACACTCTCACAAGGAGATTATACTATTCCCTCCATGACCACACTCTCACAAGGAGATTATACACTCTCTCCACGACCACACTGTCAAAAGGAGATTATACACGCTCTCCAGGACCATACTCTCACAAGGAGATTATACACTCTCTCCACGACCACACTCTCACAAGGAGATTATACACTCTCTCCATGACCACACCTTCACAAGGAGATTATGCACTCTCTCCACGACCACAATCTCAGAAGGAGATTATACACTCTCTCCACGACCACACTCTCACAAGGAGATTATACACTCTCTCCACGACCACACTCTCACAAGGAGATTATACACTCTCTCCATGACCACACACTCACAAGGAGATTATACACTCTCTCTACGACCACACTCTCACAAGGATATTATACACTGCCTCCTATACCACACACTCAGAAGGAGATGATACACTCTCTCCACGACCACACTCTCACAAGGAGATTATACACTCTCTCCATGACCACACTCTCACAAGGAGATTATACACTCCCTCCACGACCACACTCTCACAAAGATTATACACTCGCTCCATCAACACACCCTCACAAGGAGATTATACACACTCTCCACGACCACACTCTCACAAGGAGATTATACACTCTCTCCACGACCACACTCTCACAAGGAGATTATACACTCTCTCCACGACCACACTCTCACAAGGAGATTATACACTCTCTCCACTACCACACTCTCACAAGGAGATTATACACTCTCTCCACGACCACACTCTCACAAGGAGATTATACACACTCTCCACGACCACACTCTCACAAGGAGATTATACACTCTCTCCACGACCACACTCTCACAAGGAGATTATACACTCTCTCCACGACCACACTCTCACAAGGAGATTATACACTCTCTCCATGACCACACTCTCACAAGGAGATTATACACTCTCTCCACGACCACACTCTCACAAGGAGATTATACACTCTCTCCACGACCACACTCTCACAAGGAGATTATACACTCTCTCCACGACCACACTCTCACAAGGAGATTATACACTCTCTCCACGACCACACTCTCACAAGGAGATTATACACTCTCTCCACGACCACACTCTCACAAGGAGATTATACACTCTCTCCACGACCAAACTGTCAAAAGGAGATTATACACGCTCTCCAGGACCATACTCTCACAAGGAGATTATACACTCTCTCCACGACCACACTCTCACAAGGAGATTATACACTCTCTCCACGACCACACTCTCACAAGGAGATTATACACTCTCCACATGACCACACTCTCAGAAGGAGATTATACACTCTCTCCACGACCACACTTTCACAAGGAGATTATACACTCTCTCCACGACCACACTCTCACAAGGAGATTATACACTCTCTCCACGACCACACTCTCACAAGGAGATTATACACTCTCTCCATGACCACACTCTCACAAGGAGATTATACACTCTCTCCACGACCACACTCTTATAAAGATATTATATACTCTGCCAAAGACGACCACACTCTCACAAGGAGATTATACATTCTCTCCACGACCACACTCTCACAAGGAGATTATACACTCTCTCCACGACCACACTCTCACAAGGAGATTATACACTCTCTCCACGACCACACTCTCACAAGGAGATTATACACTCTCTCCACGACCACACTCTAACAAGCAGGTTTTTACAATCGATGCACGAACACACTCTCACAAGGAGATTATACACTCTCTCCACAACCACGCTCTCACAAGGAGATTATACACTCTCTCCACGACCACACTCTCACAAGGAGATTATACACTCTCTCCACGACCACAGTCCCACAAGGAGATTATACACTCTCTCCACGACCACACTCTCACAAGGAGATTATACACACGCCCCAGACCACACTCTCACAAGGAGATTATACACTCTCTTCACGACCACACTCTCACAAGGAGATTATGTACTCTCACCATCACCACACTATCACAAGGAGATTATACACTCTCCCCACGACTACACTCTCAGAAGGAGATAGAACACTCTCTCCACGACCACACTCTCACAAGGAGATTATACACTCTCTCCACGACCACACTCTCAAAAGGAGATTATACACTCTCTCCATGACCACACTCTCACAAGGAGATTATACACTCTCTCCACGACCACACTCTCACAAGGAGATTATACACTCTCTCCACGACCACACTTTCACAAGGAAATTATACACTCGCTCCACGAACACACCCTCACAAGGAGATTATACACACTCTCCACGACCACACTCTCACAAGGAGATTATACACTCTCTCCACGACCACACTCTCACAAGGAGATTATACACTCTCTCCACGACCACACTCTCACAAGGAGATTATACACTCTCTCCACGACCACACTCTCACAAGGAGATTATACACTCTCTCCACATCCACACTCTCAGAAGGAGATTATACACTCTCTCCACGACCACACTCTCACATGGAGATTATACACTGCCTCCAATACCACACACTCACAAGGAGATGACACACTCTCTCCACGACCACACTCTCACAAGGAAATTATGCACTCTCTCCACGACCACAATCTCACAAGGAGATTATACACTCTCTCCACGACCACACTCTCACAAGGAGATTATACACTCTCTCCACGACCACACTCTCACAAGGAGATTATACACTCTCTCCATGACCACACTCTCACAAGGAGATTATACACTCTCTCCACGACCACACTCTCACAAGGAGATTATACACTCTGTCCACGACCACACTCTCACAAGGAGATTATACACTCTCTCCACGACCACACTCTCACAAGGAGATTATACACTCTCTCCACAACCACACTCTCACAAGGAGATTATACACTCTCTCCACGACCACACTCTCACAAGGAGATTATACACTCTCTCCACGACCACACTCTCACAAGGAGATTATACACTCTCTCCACGACCACACTCTCACAAGGAGATTATACACTCTCTCCACGACCACACTCTCACAAGAAGATTATACACTCTCTCCAGGACCACACTCTCACAAGGAGATTATGCACTCTCTCCACGACCACACTCTCACAAGGAGATTATACACTCTCTCCACGACCACACTCTCACAAGGAGATTATACACTCTCTCCATGACCACACTCTCACAAGGAGATTATACACTCTCTCCACGACCACACTCTCACAAGGAGATTATACACACTCTCCACGACCACACTCTCACAAGGAGATTATACACTCTCTCCACGACCACACTCTCACAAGGAGATTATACACTCTCTCCACGACCACACTCTCACAAGGAGATTATACACTCTCTCCACGACCACACTCTCACAAGGAGATTATACACTCTCTCCACGACCACACTCTCACAAGGAGATTATACACTCTCTCCACGACCACACTCTCACAAGGAGATTATACACTCTCTCCACGACCACACTCTCACAAGGAGATTATACACTCTCTCCATGACCACACTCTCACAAGGAGATTATACACTCTCTCCACGACCACACTCTCACAAGGAGATTATACACTCTCTCCACGACCACACTCTCAGAAGGAGATTATACACTCTCTCCACGACCACACTCTCACATGGAGATTATACACTGCCTCCAATACCACACACTCACAAGGAGATGACACACTCTCTCCACGACCACACTCTCACAAGGAGATTATACACTCTCTCCATGACCACACTCTCACAAGGAGATTATACACTCTCTCCACGACCACACTCTCACAAGGAGATTATACACTCTCTCCACAACCACACTCTAACAAGCAGGTTTTAACAATCACTGCACGAACACACTCTCACAAGGAGATTATACACTCTCTCCACAACCACACTCTCACAAGGAGATTATACACTCTCTCCACAACCACACTCTCACAAGGAGATTATACACTCTCTCCACGACCACACTCTCACAAGGAGATTATACACTCTCACCATCACCACACTCTCACAAGGAGATTATACACTCTCTCCACGACCACACTCTCACAAGCAGGTTTTAACAATCGCTGCACGAACACACTCTCACAAGGAGATTATACACTCTCTCCACGACCACACTCTCACAAGGAGATTATACACTCTCTCCACGACCACACTCTCACAAGGAGATTATACACTCTCTCCACGACCACACTCTCACAAGGAGATTATACACTCTCTCCACGACCACACTCTCACAAGGAGATTATACACTCTCTCCACGACCACACTCTCACAAGGAGATTATACACTCTCTCCATGACCACACTCTCACAAGGAGATTATACACTCTCTCCACGACCACACTCTCACAAGGAGATTATACACTCTCTCCACGACCACACTCTCACAAGGAGATTATACAATTCCCTCCATGACCACACTCTCACAAGGAGATTATACACTCTCTCCACGACCACACTCTCAAAAGGAGATTATACACTCTCTCCACGACCACACTCTCACAAGGAGATTATACACTCTCTCCACAACCACACTCTCACAAGGAGATTATACACTCTCTCCATGACCACTCGTTCACAAGGAGATTATGCACTCTCTCCACGACCACACTCTCAGAAGGAGATTATACACTCTCTCCACGACCACACTCTCACAAGGAGATTATACACTCTCTCCACGACCACACTCTCACAAGGAGATTATACACTCTCTCCACGACCACACTCTCACAAGGAGATTATACACTCTCTCTACGACCACACTCTCACATGGATATTATACACTGCCTCCTATACCACACACTCAGAAGGAGATGACACACTCTCTCCACGACCACACTCTCACAAGGAGATTATACACTCTCTCCATGACCACACTCTCACAAGCAGATTATACATTCCCTCCACGACCACACTCTCACAAGGAGATTATACATTCTCTCCACGACCACACTCTCACAAGGAGATTATACACTCTCTCCACGACCACACTCTCACAAGGAGATTATACACTCTCTCCACGACCAAACTGTCAAAAGGAGATTATACACTCTCTCCAGGACCATACTCTCACAAGGAGATTATACACTCTCTCCACGACCACACTCTCACAAGGAGATTATACACTCTCTCCACGACCACACTCTCACAAGGAGATTATACACTCTCTCCACAACCACACTCTCGCAAGCAAGTTTTAAAATTACTGCACGAAGACACTCTCACAAGGAGATTATACACTCTCCCCACGACCACACTCTCACAAGGAGATTATACACTCTCTCCACGACCACACTCTCACAAGGAGATTATACACTCTCTCCACGACCACACTCTCACAAGGAGATTATACACTCTCTCCACGACCACACTCTCACAAGGAGATTATACACTCTCTCCACGACCACACTCTCACAAGGAGATTATACACTCTCTCCACGACCACACTCTCACAAGGAGATTATACACTCTCTCCACGACCACACTCTCACAAGGAGATTATACACTCTCTCCACGACCACACTCTCACAAGGAGATTATACACTCTCTCCATGACCACACTCTCACAAGGAGATTATACACTCTCTACACGACCACACTGTCAAAAGGAGATTATACACGCTCTCCAGGACCATACTCTCACAAGGAGATTATACACTCTCTCCACGACCACACTCTCACAAGGAGATTATACACTCTCTCCATGACCACACTCTCACAAGGAGATTATACACTCTCTCCACGACCACACTCTCACAAGGAGATTATACACTCTCTCCACGACCACACTCTCACAAGGAGATTATACACTCTCTCCACGACCACACTCTCACAAAGAGATTATGTACTCTCACCATCACCACACTCACAAGGAGATTTTGCACTCTGTCTATGACCACACTCTCAGAAGGAGATTATACACTGCCTCCTATGACCACACTCTCACAAGGAGATTATACACTCTCTCCACGACCACACTCTCACAAGGAGATTATACACTCTCTCCACGACCACACTCTCACAAGGAGATTATACACTCTCCTCCACGACCACACTCTCACAAGGAGATTATACACTCTCACCATCACCACACTATCACAAGGAGATTATACACTCTCCCCACGACCACACTCTCACAAGGAGATTATACACTCTCTCCACGACCACACTCTCACAAGGAGATTATACACTCTCTCCACGACCACACTCTCAAAAGGAGATTATACACTCTCTCCACGACCACACTCTCACAAGGAGATTATACACTCTCTCCACGACCACACTCTCACAAGGAGATTATACACTCTCTCCACGACCACACACTCACAAGGAGATTATACACTCTCTCCAGACCACACTCTCACAAGGAGATTATACACTCTCTCCACGACCACACTCTCACAAGGAGATTATACACTCTCTCCATGACCACACTCTCACAAGGAGATTATACACTCTCTCCACGACCACACTCTCACAAGGAGATTATACACACTCTCCATGACCACACTCTCACAAGGAGATTATACACTCTCTCCATGACCACACTCTCACAAGGAGATTATACACTCTCTCCACGACCACACTCTCACAAGGAGATTATACACTCTCTCCACGACCACACTCTCACAAGGAGATTATACACTCTCTCCACGACCACACTCTCAAAAGGAGATTATACACTCTCTCCAGGACCACACTCTCACAAGGAGATTATACACTCTCTCCACGACCACACTCTCACAAGGAGATTATACACTCTCCCCATGACCACACTCTCAGAAGGAGATAGAACACTCTCTCCACGACCAGACACTCACAAGGAGATTATACACTCTCTCCACGACCACACTCTCACAAGGAGATTATACACTCTCTCCACGACCACACTCTCACAAGGAGATTATACACTCTCTCCATGACCACACTCTCACAAGGAGATTATACACTCTCTCCACGACCACACTCTCACAAGGAGATTATACACTCTCCCCACGACCACACTCTCACAAGGAGATTATACACTCTCTCCACGACCACACTCTCACAAGGAGATTATACACTCTCTCCACGACCACACTCTCACAAGGAGATTATACACTCTCTCTACGACCACACTCTCACATGGATATTATACACTGCCTCCTATACCACACACTCACAAGGAGATGACACACTCTGTCCACGACCACACTCTCACAAGGAGATTATACACTCTCTCCACGACCACACTCTCACAAGGAGATTATACACTCCCTCCACGACCACACTCTCACAAGGAGATTATACACTCTCTCCACGACCACACTCTCACAAGGAGATTATACACTCTCTCCACGACCACACTCTCACAAGGAGATTATACACTCTCTCCACGACCACACTCTCACAAGGAGATTATACACTCTCTCCACGACCACACTCTCACAAGGAGATTATACACTCTCTCCACGACCACACTCTCACAAGGAGATTATACACTCTCTCCACGACCAAACTCGCACAAGGAGATTATATACTCTCTCCACAACCACACTCTCGCAAGCAAGTTTTAACAATCACTGCACGAAGACACTCTCACAAGGAGATTATACACTCTCCCCACGACCACACTCTCACAAGGAGATTATACACTCTCCCCACGACCACACTTTCACAAGGAGATTATACACTCTCTCCACGACCACACTCTCACAAGGAGATTATACACTCTCTCCACGACCACACTCTCACAAGGAGATTATACACTCTCTCCTGACCACACTCTCACAAGGAGATTATACACTCTCTCCATGACCACACTCTCACAAGGAGATTATACACTCTCTCCAGACCACACTCTCACAAGGAGATTATACACTCTCTCCACGACCACACTCTCACAAGGAGATTATACATTCTCTCCACGATCACACTCTCACAAGGAGATTATACCCTCTCTCCACGACCAAACTATCAAAAGGAGATTATACACGCTCTCCAGGACCATACTCTCACAAGGAGATTATACACTCTCTCCACGACCACACTCTCACAAGGAGATTATACACTCTCTCCACGACCACACTCTCACAAGGAGATTATACACTCTCTCCACGACCACACTCTCACAAGGAGATTATACACTCTCTCCATGACCACACTCTCACAAGGAGATTATACACTCTCTCCACGACAACACTCTCACAAGGAGATTATACACTCTCTCCATGACCAGACTCTTACAAGGAGAGTATACACTCTCTCCGCATCCCCACTCTGAGAAGGAGATTATACACTTCCTCCACGACCACACTCTCAAAAGGAGATTATACACTCTCTCCACGACCACACTCTCACAAGGAGATTATACACTCTCTCCATGACCACACTCTCACAAGGAGATTATACATTCCCTCCACGACCACACTCTCACAAGGAGATTATACATTCTCTCCACGATCACACTCTCACAAGGAGAATATACATTCTCTCCACGACCACACTCTCACAAGGAGATTATACACTCTCTCCACGACCACACTCTCACAAGGAGATTAGACACTCTCTCCATGACCACACTCTCACAAGGAGATTATACACTCTCTCCACGACCCCACTCTCAGAAGGAGATTATACACTCTCTCCACGACCACACACTCACAAGGAGATTATACACTCTCTCCACGACCACACTCTCACAAGGAGATTATACACTCTCTCCACGACCACACTCTCACAAGGAGATTATACACTCTCTCCACGACCACACTCTCACAAGGAGATTATACACTCTCTCCATGACCACACTCTCACAAGGAGATTATACACTCTCTCCACGACCACACTCTCACAAGAGATTATACACTCTCTCCATCGACCACACTCTCACAAGGAGATTATACACTCTCTCCACGACCACACTCTCACAAGGAGATTATACACTCTCTCCACGACCACACTCTCACAAGGAGATTACACACTCTCTCCACGACCACACTCTCACAAGGAGATTATACACTCTCTCCACTACCACACACTCACAAGGAGATTATACACTCTCTCCACGACCACACTCTCACAAGGAGATTATCACTCTCTCCACGACCACACTCTCACAAGGAGATTATACACTCTCTCCACGACCACACTCTCACAAGGAGATTATACACTCTCTCCACGACCACACTCTCACAAGGAGATTATACACTCTCTCCACGACCACAATCTCAGAAGGAGATTATACACTCTCTCCACGACCACACTCTCACAAGGAGATTATACACTCTCTCCACGACCACACTCTCACAAGGAGATTATACACTCTCTCACAACCACACTCTCACAAGGAGATTATACACTCTCTCCATGACCACACTCTCACAAGAAGATTATACACTCTCTCCACAACCACACTCTCACAAGGAGATTATACACTCTCTCCACGACCACACTCTCACAAGGAGATTATACACTCTCTCCACGACCACACTCTCACAAGGAGATTATACACTCTCTCCACGACCACACTCTCACAAGGAGATTATACAATCTCTCCACGACCACACTCTCACAAGGAGATTATACATCTCTCCACGACCACACTCTCACAAGGAGATTATACACTCTCTCCACGACCACACTCTCACAAGGAGATTATACACTCTCTCCACGACCACACTCTCACAAGGAAATTATACACTCTCTCCACGACCACACTCTCACAAGGAGATTATACACTCTCTCCACGACCACACTCTCACAAGGAGATTATACACTCTCTCCATGACCACACTCTCACAAGGAGATTATACACTCTCTCCTGACCACACTCTCACAAGGAGATTATACACTCTCTCCATGACCACACTCTCACAAGGAGATTATACACTCTCTCCATGACCACACTCTCACAAGGAGATTATACACTCTCTCCACGACCACACTCTCACAAGGAGATTATACACTCTCTCCACGACCACACTCTCACAAGGAGATTATACACTCTCTCCACGACCACACTCTCAAAAGGAGATTATACACTCTCTCCACGACCACACTCTCACAAGGAGATTATACACTCTCTCCACGACCACACTCTCACAAGGAGATTATACACTCTCTCCACGACCACACTCTCACAAGGAGATTATACACTCTCTCCACGACCACACTCTCACAAGGAGATTATACACTCTCTCCACGACCACACTCTCACAAGGAGATTATACACTCTCTCCACGACCACACACTCACAAGGAGATTATACACTCTCTCCACGACCACACTCTCACAAGGAGATTATACACTCTCTCCACGACCACACTCTCACAAGGAGATTATACACTCTCTCCACGACCACACTCTCACAAGGAGATTATACACTCTCTCCACGACCACACTCTCACAAGGAGATTATACACTCTCTCCATGACCACACTCTCACAAGGAGATTATACACTCTCTCCACGACCACACTCTCACAAGGAGATTATACACTCTCTCCACGACCACACTCTCACAAGGAGATTATACACTCTCTCCACAACCACACTCTCACAAGGAGATTATACACTCTCTCCACGACCACACTCTCACAAGGAGATTATACACTCTCCATGACCACACTCTCACAAGGAGATTATACACTCTCTCCACGACCACACTCTCACAAGGAGATTATACACTCTCTCCACGACCACACTCTCACAAGGAGATTATACACTCTCTCCACGACCACACTCTCACAAGGAGATTATACACTCTCTCCACGATCACACTCTCACAAGGAGATTATACACTCTCTCCATGACCACACTCTCACAAGGAGATTATACACTCTCTCCACCACCACACTCTCACAAGGAGATTATACACTCTCTCAATGACCACACTCTCACAAGGAGATTATACACTCCTCCATGACCACACTCTCACAAGGAGATTATACACTCTCTCCAGACCACACTCTCACAAGGAGATTATACACTCTCTCCACGACCACACTCTCACAAGGAGATTATACACTCTCTCCATGACCACACTCTCAGAAGGAGATTATACACTCTCTCCACAACCACACTCTCACAAGGAGATTATACACTCTCTCCACGACTGCACTCTCAGAAGGAGATAGAACACTCTCTCCATGACCAGACACTCACAAGGAGATTTTACACTCTCTCTACGACCACACTCTCACATGGATATTATACACTGCCTCCTATACCACACACTCAGAAGGAGATTATACACTCTCTCCACGACCACACTCTCACAAGGAGATTATACACGCTCTGCACAACCACACTCTCACTCGGAGATTATACACTCTCTCCACGACCACAGTCTCACAAGAGATTATACACTCTCTCCACGACCACACTCTCACAAGGAGATTATACACTCTCTCCACGACCACACTCTCACAAGGAGATTATACACTATCTCCACGACCACACTCTCACAAGGAAATGATACACTCTTTCCTCGAACGCACCCTCACAAGGAGATTATACACTCTCTCCACGACCACACTCTCACAAGGAGATTATACACTCTCTCCATGACCACACTCTCACAAGGAGATTATACACTCTCTCCAAGACCACACCCTCACTAGGAGATTATACCCTCCCTCCACGACCACACTCTCACAATGAGATTATACACTATCTCAAAGAGATTCTACACTCTCTCCACGACCACACTCTCACAAGGAGATTATACAATTCCCTGCATGACCACACTCTCACAATCAGATTATACACTCCTCCACGACCACACTCTTACAATGAGATTATACACTCTCTCAAAGAGATTATACACTCTCTCCATGACCACACTCTCAAAAGGAGATTATACACGCTCTCCAGGACCACACTGCACAAGGAGAGCATACACTCTCTCCACGACCACACTATCACAAGGAGATTATACACTCTCCCCACGACCACACTCTCACAAGGAGATTATACACTCTCTCCACGACCAGACACTCACAAGGAGATTTTACACTCTCCCTACGACCACACTCTCACAAGGAGATTATACACTGTCTCTACGACCACACTCTCACAAGGAGATTATACACTCTCTCCTACGACCACACTCTCACAAGGAGATTATACACTCTCTCCACGACCACACTCTCACAAGGAGATTATACACTCTCTCCACGACCACACTCTCACAAGGAGATTATACACTCTCTCCACGACCACACTCTCACAAGGAGATTATACACTCTCTCCACGACCACACTCTCACAAGGAGATTATACACTCTCTCCATGACCACACTCTCACAAGGAGATTATACACTCTCTCCACGACCACACTCTCACAAGGAGATTATACACTCTCTCCACGACCACACTCTCACAAGGAGATTATACACTCTCTCCACGACCACACTCTCACAAGGAGATTATACACTCTCTCCACGACCACACTCTCACAAGGAGATTATACACTCTCTCCACGACCACACTCTCACAAGGAGATTATACACTCTCTCCACGACCACACTCTCACAAGGAGATTATACACTCTCTCCACGACCACACTCTCACAAGGAGATTATACACTCTCTCCACGACCACACTCTCACAAGGAGATTATACCCTCCCTCCACGACCACACTCTCACAATGAGATTATACACTCTCTCCTGAACCACACTCTCTAAAAGAGATTATACACTCTCTCCACGACCACACTCTCACAAGGAGATTATACACTCTCTCCATGACCACACTCTCACAAGGAGATTATACACTCTCTCCACGACCACACTCTCACAAGGAGATTATACACTCTCTCCACGACCACACTCTCACAAGGAGATTATACACTCTCTCCACGACCACACTCTCACAAGGAGATTATACACTCTCTCCACGACCACACTCTCACAAGGAGATTATACACTCTCTCCACGACCACACTCTCACAAGGAGATTATACACTCTCTCCACGACCACACTCTCACAAGAAGATTATACACTCTCTCCACAACCACGCTCTCACAAAGAGATTATTCATGCTCTGCACAAACACCCTCTCTCCAGAAGATTATACACTCTCTCCACGACCACAGTCTCACAGAGAGATTATACACTCTCTCCACGACCACACTTTCACAAGGAGATTATGCACACTCTCCACGACCACAATCTCAGAAGGAGATTATACACTCTCTCCACGACCACACTCTCACAAGGAGATTATACACTCTCTCCATGACCACACTCTCACAAGGAGATTATACACACTCTCCACGACCACACTCTCACAAGGAGATTATACACTCTCTCCACGACCACACTCTCACAAGGAGATTATACACTCTCTCCACGACCAAACTGTCAAAAGGAGATTATACACGCTCTCCAGGACCACACTCTCACAATGAGATTATACACTCTCTCCTGAACCACACTCTCTCAAAGAAATTATACACTCTCTCCATGACCACACTCTCACAAGGAGATTATACACTCTCTCCATGACCACACTCTCACAAGGAGATTATACACTCTCTCCACGACCACACTCTCACAAGGAGATTATACACTCTCTCCACGACCACACTCTCACAAGGAGATTATACACTCTCTCCACGACCACACTCTCACAAGGAGATTATACACACTCTCCAAGTCCACACTCTCACAAGGAGGTTATACATGTTCTGCACAAACACACTCTCACAAGGAGATTATACACTCTCTCCACGACCACAGTCTCACAGAGAGATTATACACTCTCTCCACGACCACACTTTCACAAGGAGATTATACACTCTCTCCACGACCACACTCTCACAAGGAGATTATACACTCTCTCCACGACCACACTCTCACAAGGAGATTATACACTCTCTCCACGACCACACTCTCACAAGGAGATTATACACTCTCTCCACGACCACACTCTCACAAGGAGATTATACACTCTCTCCACGACCACACTCTCACAAGGAGATTATACACTCTCTCCACGACCACACTCTCACAAGGAGATTATACACTCTCTCCACGACCACACTCTCACAATGAAATTATACACTCTCTCCTGAACCACACTCTCTCAAAGAGATTATACACTCTCTCCACGACCACACTCTCACAAGGAGATTATACTATTCCCTCCATGACCACACTCTCACAAGGAGATTATACACTCTCACCACAACCACACTCTCACAAGGAGATTATGCACTCTCTCCACGACCACACTCTCACAAGGAGATTATACACTCTCTCCATCACCACACTCTCACAAGGAGATTATACACTCTCTCCACGACCACACTCTCACAAGGAGATTATACACTCTCTCCACGACCACACTCTCACAAGGAGATTATACACTCTCTCCACGACCACACTCTCACAAGGAGATTATACACTCTCTCCACGACCACACTCTCACAAGGAGATTATACACTCTCTCCACGACCACGCTCTCACAAGGAGATTATACATGCTCTGCACAAACACACTCTCAAAAGAAGATTATACACTCTCTCCACGACCACAATCTCACAAGGAGATTATACACTCTCTCCACGACCACACTTTCACAAGGAGATTATACACTCTCTCCACGACCACACTCTCACAAGGAGATTATACACTCTCTCCACGACCACACTCTCACAAGGAGATTATACACTCTCTCCATGACCACACTCTCACAAGGAGATTATACACTCTCTCCACAACCACACTCTCACAAGGAGATTATACACTCTCTCCACGACCACACTCTCACAAGGAGATTATACACTCTCTCCATGACCACACTCTCACAAGGAGATTATACACTCTCTCCACGACCACACTCTCACAAGGAGATTATACACTCTCTCCACGACCACACTCTCAGAAGGAGATTATACACTCTCTCCACGACCACACTCTCACAAGGAGATTATACACTCTCTCCACGACCACACTCTCACAAGGAGATTATACACTCTCTCCACGACCACACTCTCACAAGTAGATTATACACTCTCTCCACGACCACACTCTCACAAGGAGATTATACACTCTCTCCACGACCACACTCTCACAAGGAGATTATACACTCTCTCCACGACCACACTCTCACAAGGAGATTATACACTCTCTCCACGACCACACTCTCACAAGGAGATTATACACTCTCTCCACGACCACACACTCACAAGGAGATTATACACTCTCTCCACGACCACACTCTCACAAGGAGATTATACACTCTCTCCACGACCACACTCTCACAAGGAGATTATACACTCTCTCCACGACCACACTCTCACAAGGAGATTATACACTCTCTCCACGACCACACTCTCACAAGGAGATTATACACTCTCTCCATGACCACACTCTCACAAGGAGATTATACACTCTCTCCACGACCACACTCTCACAAGGAGATTATACACACTCTCCACGACCACACTCTCACAAGGAGATTATACACTCTCTCCACGACCACACTCTCACAAGGAGATTATACACTCTCTCCACGACCACACTCTCACAAGGAGATTATACACTCTCTCCACGACCACACTCTCACA
Organism: Mobula hypostoma; assembly: GCF_963921235.1. Classification (NCBI taxonomy): domain Eukaryota; kingdom Metazoa; phylum Chordata; class Chondrichthyes; order Myliobatiformes; family Myliobatidae; genus Mobula; species Mobula hypostoma. Next base: position 111,448,509 of record NC_086104.1, read on the forward strand.
ATGAGATTATACACTCTCTCCTCAACCACACTCTCTCGAAGAAATTATACACTCTCTCCACGACCACACTCTCACAAGGAGATTATACTATTCCCTCCATGACCACACTCTCACAAGGAGATTATACACTCTCTCCACGACCACACTCTCACAAGGAGATTATACACTCTCTCCACGACCACACTCTCACAAGGAGATTATACACTCTCTCCACGACCACACTGTCACAAGGAGATTATACACTCTCTCCACGACCACACTCTCACAAGGAGATTATACACTCTCTCCACGACCACACTCTAACATGGAGATTATACATCTCTCCACGACCACACTCTCACAAGGAGATAATACACTCTCTCCACGACCACACTCTCAAAAGGAGATTATACACTGTCCTCACGACCACACTCTCACAAGGAGATTATACAATCTCTCCACGACCACACTCTCACAAGGAGATTATACACTCTCTCCACAACCACGCTCTCACAAGGAGATTATACATGCTCTGCACAAACACCCTCTCACAAGGAGATTATACACTCTCTCCACGACCACAGTCTCACAGAGAGATTATACACTCTCTCCACGACCACACTTTCACAAGGAGATTATACACTCTCTCCATGACCACAATCTCAGAAGGAGATTATACACTCTCTCCACGACCACACTCTCACAAGGAAATTATACACTCTCTCCACGACCACACTCTCACAAGGAGATTATACACACTCTCCACGACCACACTCTCACAAGGAGATTATACACTCTCTCCATGACCACACTCTCACAAGGAGATTATACACTCTCTCCACGACCACACTCTCACAAGGAGATTATACACTCTCTCCACGACCACACTCTCACAAGGAGATTATACACTCTCTCCTGAACCACACTCTCTCAAAGAGATTATACACTCTCTCCACGACCACACTCTCACAAGGAGATTATACAATTCCCTCCATGACCACACTCTCACAAGGAGATTATACACTCTCTCCACGACCACACTCTCACAAGGAGATTATACACTCTCTCCACGACCACACTCTCACAAGGAGATTATACACTCTCTCCACGACCACACTCTCACAAGGAGATTATACACTCTCTCCACGACCACACTCTCACAAGGAGATTATACACTCTCTCCACGACCACACTCTCACAAGGAGATTATACACTCTCTCCACGACCACACTCTCACAAGGAGATTATACACTCTCTCCATGACCACACTCTCACAAGGAGATTATACACTCTCTCCACAACCACACTCTCACAAGGAGATTATACACTCTCTCCACGACCACACTCTCACAAGGAGATTATACACTCTCTCCATGACCACACTCTCACAAGGAGATTATACACTCTCTCCACGACCACACTCTCACAAGGAGATTATACACTCTCTCCACGACCACACTCTCACAAGGAGATTATACAATTCCCTCCATGACCACACTCTCACAAGGAGATTATACACTCTCACCACAACCACACTCTCACAAGGAGATTATGCACTCCCTCCACGACCACACTCTCTCAAGGAGATTATACACTCTCACCATCACCACACTCTCACAAGGAGATTATACACTCTCTCCACGACCACACTCTCACAAGGAGATTATACACTCTCTCCACGACCACACTCTCACAAGGAGATTATACACTCTCTCCACGACCACACTCTCACAAGGAGATTATACACTCTCTCCACGACCACACTCTCACAAGGAGATTATACACTCTCTCCATGACCACACTCTCACAAGGAGATATTATACACTCTCCACGACCACACTCTCACAAGGAGATTATACACTCTCTCCACGACCACACTCTCACAAGGAGATTATACACTCTCTCCACGACCACACTGTCACAAGGAGATTATACACTCTCTCCACGACCACACTCTCACAAGGAGATTATACACTCTCACCATCACCACACTCTCACAAGGAGATTATACACTCTCTCCACGACCACACTCTCACAAGGAGATTATACACTCTCTCCACGACCACACTCTCACAAGGAGATTATACACTCTCTCCACGACCACACTCTCACAAGGAGATTATACACTCTCTCCACGACCACACTCTCACAAGGAGATTATACACTCTCTCCACGACCACACTCTCACAAGGAGATTATACACTCTCTCCATGACCACACTCTCTCAAGGAGATTATACACTCTCTCTACGACCACACTCTAACATGGAGATTATACACTGCCTCCTATACCACACACTCACAAGGAGATGACACACTCTCACCACGACCACACTCTCACAAGGAGATTATATACTCCCTCCATGACCACACTCTCACAAGGAGATTATACACTCTCTCCACGACCACACTCTCACAAGGAGATTATACACTCTCTCCACGACCACACTCTCACAAGGAGATTATACACTCTCTCCACGACCACACTCTCACAAGGAGATTATACACTCTCTCCATGACCACACTCTCACAAGGAGATAGAACACTCTCTCCACGACCACACTCTCACAAGGAGATTATACACTCTCTCCACGACCACACTCTCACAAGGAGATTATACACTCTCTCCACGACCACACTCTCACAAGGAGATTATACACTCTCTCCACGACCACACTCTCACAAGGAGATTATACACTCTCTCCACGAACACACTCTCACAAGGAGATTATACACTCTCTCCACGACCACACTCTCACAAGGAGATTATACACTCTCTCCATGACCACACTCTCACAAGGAGATTATACACTCTCTCCACGACCACACTCTCACAAGGAGATTATACACTCTCTCCACGACCACACTCTCACAAGGAGATTATACACTCTCTCCGACCACACTCTCACAAGGAGATTATACACTCTCTCCACGACCACACTCTCACAAGGAGATTATACACTCTCTCCACGACCACACTCTCACAAGGAGATTATACACTCTCTCCACGACCACACTCTCACAAGGAGATTATACACTCTCTCCACATCCACACTCTCACAAGGAGATTATACACTTTCGCCACGACCACACTCTCAAAAGGAGATTATACACTCTCTCCACGACCACACTCTCACAAGGAGATTATACACTCTCTCCACGACCACACTCTCACAAGGAGATTATACACTCTCTCCACGACCACACTCTCACAAGGATATTATACACTCTCTCCACGTCCACACTATCACAAGGAGATTATACACTCTCTCAAGGAGATTATACACTCTCTCCACGACCACACTCTCACAAGGAGATTATACACTCTCTCCACGACCACACTCTCACAAGGAGATTATACACTCTCTCCACGACCACACTCTCACAAGGAGATTATACACTCTCTCCACAACCACACTCTCACAAGGAGATTATACACTCTCTCCACGACCACACTCTCACAAGGAGATTATACACTCTCTCCACGACCACACTCTCACAAGGAGATTATACACTCTCTCCACGACCACACTCTCACAAGGAGATTATACACTCTCTCCACGACCACACTCTCACAAGGAGATTATACACTCTCTCCACGACCACACTCTCACAAGGAGATTATACACTCTCTCCACACCACACTCTCACAAGGAGATTATACACTCTCTCCACGACCACACTCTCACAAGGAGATTATACACTCACTCCACGACCACACTCTCACAAGGAGATTATACACTCTCTCCATGACCACACTCTCACAAGGAGATTATACACTCTCTCCACGACCACACTCTCACAAGGAGATTATACACTCTCTCCACGACCACACTCTCACAAGGAGATTATACACTCTCTCCATGACCACACTCTCACAAGGAGATTATACATTCCCTCCACGACCACACTCTCACAAGGAGATTATACACTCTCTCCACGACCACACTCTCACAAGGAGATTATACACTCTCTCCATGACCACACTCTCACAAGGAGATTATACACTCTCTCCACGACCACACTCTCACAAGGAGATTATACACTCTCTCCACGACCACACTCTCACAAGGAGATTATACACTCTCTCCACGACCACACTCTCACAAGGAGATTATACATCTCTCCACGACCACACTCTCACAAGGAGATTATACACTCTCTCCACGACCACACTCTCACAAGGAGATTATACACTCTCTCCATGACCACACTCTCACAAGGAGATTATACACTCTCTCCACGACCACACTCTCACAAGGAGATTATACACTCTCTCCACGACCACACTCTCACAAGGAGATTATACACTCTCTCCACTGACCACACTCTCACAAGGAGATTATACACTCTCTCCTCGACCACACTCTCACATGGAGATTTTGCACTCTCTCCACGACCACACTCTCACAAGGAGATTATACACTCTCTCCATGACCACACTCTCACAAGGAGATTATACACTCTCTCCACGACCACACTCTCAAAAGGAGATTATACACTCTCACCACAACCACACTCTCACAAGGGGATTATACACTCTTTCCCCGACACATTTTCACATGGAAATTTTACATCTCTCTACGACCACACTCTCACAAGGAGATTATACACTCTCTCCACGACCACACTCTCACAAGGAGATTATACACTCTCTCCACGACCACACTCTCACAAGGAGATTATACACTCTCTCCACGACCACACACTCACAAGGAGATTATACACTCTCTCCACGACCACACTCTCACAAGGAGATTATACACTCTCTCCACGACCACACTCTCACAAGGAGATTATACACTCTCTCCTATACCACACTCTCAGAAGGAGATTATACACTCTCTCCACGACCACACTCTCACAAGGAGATTATACACTCTCTCCACGACCACACTCTCACAAGGAGATTATACACTCTCTCCACGACCACACTCTCACAAGGAGATTATACACTCTCTCCACGACCACACTCTCACAAGGAGATTATACACTCTCTCCACGACCACACTCTCACAAGGAGATTATACACTCTCTCCACGACCACACTCTCACAAGGAGATTATACACTCTCTCCATGACCACACTCTCACAAGGAGATTATACACTCTCTCCACGACCACACTCTCACAAGGAGATTATACACTCTCTCCACGACCACACTCTCACAAGGAGATTATACACTCTCTCCACGACCACACACTCACAAGGAGATTATACACTCTCTCCACGACCACACTCTCACAAGGAGATTATACACTCTCTCCACGACCACACTCTCACAAGGAGATTATACACTCTCTCCACGACCACACTCTCACAAGGAGATTATACACTCTCTCCACGACCACACTCTCACAAGGAGATTATACACTCTCTCCACGACCACACTCTCACAAGGAGATTATACACTCTCTCCACGACCACACTCTCACAAGGAGATTATACACTCTCTCCACGACCACACTCTCACAAGGAGATTATACACTCTCTCCACGACCACACTCTCACAAGGAGATTATACACTCTCTCCACGACCACACTCTCACAAGGAGATTATACACTCTCTCCACGACCACACTCTCACAAGGAGATTATACACTCTCTCCAGACCACACTCTCACAAGGAGATTATACACTCTCTCCAGACCACACTCTCACAAGGAGATTATACACTCTCTCCATGACCACACTCTCACAAGGAGATTATACACTCTCTCCAGACCACACTCTCACAAGGAGATTATACACTCTCTCCACGACCACACTCTCACAAGGAGATTATACACTCTCTCCACGACCACACTCTCACAAGGAGATTATACACTCTCTCCACGACCACACTCTCACAAGGAGATTATACACTCTCTCCACGACCACACTCTCACAAGGAGATTATACACTCTCTCCACGACCACACTCTCACAAGGAGATTATACACTCTCTCCATGACCACACTCTCACAAGGAGATTATACACTCTCTCCACGACCACACTTTCACAAGGAGATTATACACTCTCTCCACGACCACACTCTCACAAGGAGATTATACACTCTCTCCAGGACCACACTCTCACAAGGAGATTATACACTCTCTCCACGACCACACTCTCACAAGGAGATTATACACTCTCTCTATGACCACACTCTCACAAGGAGATTATACACTCTCTCCACGACCACACTCTCACAAGGAGATTATACACTCTCTCCACGACCACACTCTCAGAAGGAGATTATACACTCTCTCCACGACCACACTCTCACAAGGAGATTATACACTCTCTCCACGACCACACTCTCACAAGGAGATTATACACTCTCTCCACGACCACACTCTCACAAGGAGATTATACACTCTCTCCACGACCACACTCTCACAAGGAGATTATACACTCTCTCCATGACCACGCTCTCACAAGGAGATATTACACTCTCTCCACGACCACACTCTCACAAGGAGATTATACACTCTCTCCTGAACCACACTCTCTCAAAGAGATTATACACTCTCTCCACGACCACACTCTCACAAGGAGATTATACACTCTCTCCATGACCACACTCTCACAAGGAGATTATACACTCTCTCCACGACCACACTCTCACAAGGAGATTATACACTCTCTCCACGACCACACTCTCACAAGGAGATTATACACTCTCTCCACGACCACACTCTCACAAGGAGATTATACACTCTCTCCACGACCACACTCTCACAAGGAGATTATACACTCTCTCCACGACCACACTCTCACAAGGAGATTATACACTCTCTCCACGACCACACTCTCACAAGGAGATTATACACACTCTCCACGACCACACTTTCAGAAAGAGATTATACACTCTCTCCTCAACCACACTCTCAAAAGGAGATTATACACTCTCTCCACGACCACACTCTCACAAGCAGGTTTTTACAATCGCTGCACGAACACACTCTCACAAGGAGATTATACACTCTCTCCACAACCACGCTCTCACAAGGAGATTATACATGCTTTGCACAAACACCCTCTGAATAGGAGATTATACACTCTCTCCACGACCACAGTCTCACAGAGAGATTATACACTCTCTCCACGACCACACTTTCACAAGGAGATTATGCACTCTCTCCACGACCACAATCTCAGAAGGAGATTATACACTCTCTCCACGACAACACTCTCACAAGGAAATTATACACTCGGTCCATGAACGCACCCTCACAAGGAGATTATACACACTCTCCACGACCACACTCTCACAAGGAGATTATACACTCTCTCCATGACCACAGTCTCACAAGGAGATTATACACTCTCTCCACGACCAAACTGTCAAAAGGAGATTATACACTCTCTCCAAGACCACACTCTCACAATGAGATTATACACTCTCTCCTGAACCACACTCTCTCAAAGAGATTATACACTCTCTCCATGACCACACTCTCACAAGGAGATTATACACTCTCTCCACAACCACGCTCTCACAAGGAGATTATACATGCTTTGCACAAACACCCTCTCAATAGGAGATTATACACTCTCTCCATGACCACAGTCTCACAGAGAGATTATACACTCTCTCCACGACCACACTTTCACAAGGAGATTATGCACTCTCTCCACGACCACAATCTCAGAAGGAGATTATACACTCTCTCCACGACCACACTCTCACAAGGAAATTATACACTCGCTCCATGAACGCACCCTCACAAGGAGATTATACACACTCTCCACGACCACACTCTAACAAGTAGATTGTACACGCTCTCCATGACCACAGTCTCACAAGGAGATTACACACTCTCTCCAAGACCAAACTGTCAAAAGGAGATTATATCCTCGCTCCACGACCACTCTCTCACAATGAGATTATACACTCTCTCCTGAACCACACTCTCTCAAAAAGATTCTAGACTCTCTCCATGACCACACTCTCACAAGGAGATTATACACTCTCTCCACGACCACACTCTCACAAGGAGATTATACACTCTCTCCACGACCACACTCTCACAAGGAGATTATACACTCTCTCCACGACCACAGTCTACCAAGTAGATTGTACAAGCTCTCCATGACCACAGTCTCACAAGGAGATTACACACTCTCTCCAAGACCACACTCTCACAAGGAGATTATACCCTCCCTCCACGACCACACTCTCACAATGAGATTATACACTCTCTCCTGAACCACACTCTCTCAAAGAGATTATACACTCTCTCCACGACCACACTCTCACAAGGAGATTATACAATTCCCTCCATGACCACACTCTCACAAGGAGATTATACACTCTCACCACAACCACACTCTCACAAGGAGATTATGCACTCCCTCCACGACCACACTCTCACAAGGAGATTATACACTCTCACCATCACCACACTCTCACAAGGAGATTATACACTCTCTCCATGACCACACTGTCAAAAGGAGATTATACACTCTCTCCACGACCACACTCTCACAAGGAGATTATACACTCTCTCCATGACCACACTTTCACAAGGAGATTATACACTCTCTCCAAGACCACACTCTGACAAGGAGATTATACACTCTCTCCACGGCCACACTCTCACAAGGAGATTATACATGCTCTGCACAAACACCCTCTCAATAGGAGATTATACACTCTCTCCATGACCACAGTCTCACAGAGAGATTATACACTCTCTCCACGACCACACTTTCACACGGAGATTATACACTCTCTCCACGACCACACTCTCACAATGAGATTATACACTCTCTCCACGACCACACTCTCACAAGGAGATTATACATTCTCTCCATGACCACACTCTCACAAGGAGATTATACACTCTCTCTACAACCACACTCTCACAAGGAGATTATGCACTCCCTCCACGACCACACTCTCACAAGATTATACACTCTCACCATCAACACACTCTCACAAGGAGATTATACACTCTCTCCACGACCACACTCTCACAAGGAGATTATACACTCTCTCCACGACCACACTCTCACAAGGAGATTATACACTCTCTCCACGACCACACTCTCACAAGGAGATTATACACTCTCTCCACGACCACACTCTCACAAGGAGATTATACACTCTCTCCACGACCACACTCTCACAAGGAAATGATACACTCGTTCCACGAACACACCCTCACAAGGAGATTATGCACACTCTCGACGACCACACTCTAACAAGTAGATTATACACGCTCTCCATAACCACAGTCTCACAAGGAGATTATACACTCTCTCCAAGACCATACTCTCACAAGGAGATTATACACTCTCTCCACGACCACACTCTCACAATGAAATTATACACTCTCTCCTGACCACACTCTCTCAAAGAGATTATACACTCTCTCCACGACCACACTCTCACAAGGAGATTATACACTCCCTCCATGACCACACTCTCACAAGGAGATTATACACTCTCTCCACGACCACACTCTCACAAGGAGATTATACACTCTCTCCACGACCACACTCTCACAAGGAGATTATACACTCTCTCCACGACCAAACTGTCAAAAGGAGATTATACATGCTCTCCACGACCACACTCTCACAAGGAGATTATACACTCTCTCCACGACCACACTCTCACAAGGAGATTATACACTCTCTCCACGACCACACTCTCACAAGGAGATTATACACTCTCTCCACGACCACACTCTCACAAGGAGATTATACACTCTCTCCACGACCACACTCTAACAAGCAGGTTTTTACAATCGCTGCACGAACACACTCTCACAAGGAGATTATACACTCTCTCCACGACCACAGTCTCACAGAGAGATTATACACTCTCTCCACGACCACACTTTCACAAGGAGATTATGCACACTCTCCACGACCACAATCTCAGAAGGAGATTATACACTCTCTCCACGACCACACTCTCACAAGGAGATTATACACTCTCTCCACGACCACACTCTCACAAGGAGATTATACACACTCTCCACGACCACACTCTCACAAGGAGATTATACACTCTCTCCACGAACACACTCTCACAAGAAGATATTACACTCTCTCCACGACCACTATCTCACAAGGAGATTATACCCTCCCTCCACGACCACACTCGCACAATGAAATTATACACTCTCTCCTCAACCACACTCTCTCGAAGAGATTATACACTCTCTCCACGACCACACTCTCACAAGGAGATTATACACTCTCTCCATGACCACACTCTCACAAGGAGATTATACACTCTCTCCACGACCACACTCTCACAAGGAGATTATACACTCTCTCCACGACCACACTCTCACAAGGAGATTATACACTCTCTCCACGACCACACTCTCACAAGGAGATTATACACTCTCTCCACGACCACACTCTCACAAGGAGATTATACACTCTCTCCACGACCACACTCTCACAAGGAGATTATACACTCTCTCCACGACCACACTCTCACAAGGAGATTATACACTCTCTCCATGACCACACTCTCACAAGGAGATTATACACTCTCTCCACGACCACACTCTCACAAGGAGATTATACACTCTCTCCACGACCACACTCTCACAAGGAGATTATACACTCTCTCCACGACCACACTCTCACAAGGAGATTATACACTCTCTCCACGACCACACTCTCACAAGGAGATTATACACTCTCTCCACGACCACACTCTCACAAGGAGATTATACAATTCCCTCCATGACCACACTCTCACAAGGAGATTATACACTCTCTCCACGACCACACTCTCACAAGGAGATTACACACTCTCTCCAAGACCACACTCTGACTGGGAGATTATACACTCTCTGCTGAACCACACACTCTCAAAGAGATTCTACACTCTCTCCACGACCACACTTTCACAAGGAGATTATACACTCTCTAAACGTCCACACTCTCACAAGGAGATTATACACTCTCTCCACGACCACACTCTCACAAGGAGATTATACACTCTCTGCACAAACACACTCTCACAAGGAGATTATACACTCTCTCCACGACCACAGTCTCACAGAGAGATTATACACTCTCTCCACGACCACACTCTCACAAGGAGATTATACACTCTCTCCACGACCACACTCTCAAAAGGAGATTATACACTCTCTCCACGACCACACACTCACAAGGAGATTATACACTCTCCACGACCACACTCTCAAAGGAGATTATACACTCTCTCCACGACCACACACTCAGAAGGAGATGATACACTCTATCCAGGACCACACTCTCACAAGGAGATTATACACTCTCTCCATGACCACACTCTCACAAGGAGATTATACACACTCTCCACGACCACACTCTCACAAGGAGATTATACACTCTCTCCACAGAGACCACTCGTCTCACCATCTCAAGATTATACACTCTCTCCACGACCACACTCTCGAAGGAGATTATACACTCTCTCCACGACCACACTCTCAAAGGAGATTATACACTCTCTCCACGACCACACTCTCACAGGAGATTATAGACTCTCTCCACGACCACACTCTCACAAGGAGATTATACACTCTCTCCATGACCACACTCTCACAAGGAGATTATACACTCTCTCCACGACCACACTCTCACAAGGAGATTATACACTCTCTCCACGACCACACTCTCACAAGGAGATTATACACTCTCTCCACGACCACACTCTCACAAGGAGATTATACACTCTCTCCATGACCACACTTTCACAAGGAGATTATACACTCTCTCCTCGACCACACTCTCACAAGGAGATTATACACTCTCTCCACGACCACACTCTCACAAGGAGATTATAACACTCGCTCCACGACCACACTCTCACAAGGAGATTATACACTCTCCCACGACCACACTCTCACAAGGAGATAAAACGCTCTCTCCACGACCACACTCTCACAAGGAGATTATACACTCTCTCCACGACCACACTCTCACAAGGAGATTATACACTCTCTCCATGACCACACTCTCACAAGGAGATTATACACTCTCTCCACGACCACACTCTCACAAGGAGATTATACACTCTCTCCACGACCACACTCTCACAAGGAGATTATACACTCTCTCCATGACCACACTCTCACAAGGAGATTATACACTCTCTCCACGACCACACTCTCACAAGGAGATTATACACACTCTCCACGACCACACTCTCACAAGGAGATTATACATTCTCTCCACGACCACACTCTCACAAGGAGATTATACACTCTCTCCACGACCACACTCTCACAAGGAGATTATACACTCTCTCCACGACCAAACTGTCAAAAGGAGATTATACACGCTCTCCTGGACCATACTCTCACAAGGAGATTATACACTCTCTCCACGACCACACTCTCACAAGGAGATTATACACTCTCTCCACGACCACACCCTCACAAGGAGATTATACACACTCTCCACGACCACACTCTCAGAAGGAGATTATACACTCTCTCCACGACCACACTCTCACAAGGAGATTATACACTCTCTCCAAGACCACACTCGCACAATGAAATTATACACTCTCTCCTCAACCACACTCTCTCGAAGAAATTATACACTCTCTCCACGACCACACTCTCACAAGGAGATTATACAATTCCCTCCATGACCACACTCTCACAAGGAGATTATACACTCTCTCCACGACCACACTCTCACAAGGAGATTATACACGCTCTCCTGGACCACACTCTCACAAGGAGATTATACACTCTCTCCACGACCACACTCTCACAAGGAGATTATACACTCTCTCCACGACCACACTCTCACAAGGAGATTATACACTCTCTCCACGACCACACTCTCACAAGGAGATTATACACTCTCTCCACGACCACACTCTCACAAGGAGATTATACACTCTCTCCACGACCACACTCTCACAAGGAGATTATACACTCTCTCCACGACCACACTCTCACAAGGAGATTATACACTCTCTCCACGACCACACTCTCACAAGGAGATTATACACTCTCTCCACAACCACACTCTCACAAGGAGATTATACACTCTCTCCACGACCACACTCTCACAAGGAGATTATACACTCTCTCCACGACCACACTCTCACAAGGAGATTATACACTCTCTCCACGACCACACTCTCACAAGGAGATTATACACTCTCTCCAGGACCACACTCGCACAAGGAGATTATACACTCTCTCCATGACCACACTCTCACAAATAGATTATACATTCTCTCCACGATCACACTCTCACAAGGAGATTATACACTCTCTCCACGACCACACTCTCACAAGGAGATTATACACTCTCTCCACGACCACACTCTCACAAGGAGATTATACACTCTCTCCATGACCACACTCTCACAAGGAGATTATACACTCTCTCCACGACCACACTCTCACAAGGAGATTATACACTCTCTCCACGATCACACTCTCACAAGGAGATTATACACTCTCTCCACGACCACACTCTCACAAGGAGATTATACACTCTCTCCACGACCACACTCTCACAAGGAGATTATACACTCTCTCCACGACCACACTCTCACAAGGAGATTATACACTCTCTCCACGACCACACTCTCACAAGGAGATTATACACTCTCTCCATGACCACACTCTCACAAGGAGATTATACACTCTCTCCACGACCACACTCTCACAAGGAGATTATACACTCTCTCCACGACCACACTCTCACAAGGAGATTATACACTCTCTCCACGACCACACTCTCACAAGGAGATTATACACTCTCTCCACGACCACACTCTCACAAGGAGATTATACCCTCTCTCCAGGACCACACTCTCACAAGGAGATTATGCACTCACTCCAGAACCACACTCTCACAAAGAGATTATACACTCTCTCCACGACCACACTCTCACAAGGAGATTATACACTCTCTCCACGACCACACTCTCACAAGGAGATTATACACTCCCTCCACGACCACACTCTCACAATGAGATTATACACTCTCTCCTGAACCACACTCTCTCAAAGAGATTCTACACTCTCTCCACGACCACGCTCTCAGAAGGAGATTATACAATTCCTCCATGACCACACTCTCACAAGGAGATTACACATTCTCTCCACGATCACACTCTCACAAGGAGATTATACCCTCTCTCCACGACCACATTCTCACAAGGAGATTATACACTCTCTCCACGACCACACTCTCACAAGGAGATTATACACTCTCTCCACGACCACACTCTCACAAGGAGATTATACACTCTCTCCACGACCACACTCTCACAAGGAGATTATACACTCTCTCCACGACCACACTTTCACAAGGAGATTATACACTCTTTCCACGACCACACTCTCACAAGGAGATTATACACTCTCTCCACGACCACACTCTCACAAGGAGATTATACACTCTCTCCACGACCACACTCTCACAAGGAGATTATACACTCTCTCCACGACCACACTCTCACAAGGAGATTATACACTCTCTCCACAACCACACTCTCACAAGGAGATTATACACTCTCTCCACGACCACACTCTCACAAGGAGATTATACACTCTCTCCACGACCACACTCTAAGAAGGAGACTATACACTCGCTCCACGACCACGCTCTCACAAGGAGATTATTCATACTCTGCACAAACACACTCTCACAAGAAGATTATAATCT